>NC_022010.1:70382461-70386276 GCF_000317375.1 Microtus ochrogaster
TGTGTGTGTGTACCTGTGTATGTAGTATGTATGCTGCATGTGCTTGTGTATGTGTGTGTGTACCTGTGTATGTAGTATGATGCTGCATGTGCTTGTGTATGTGTGTGTGTACCTGTGTGTGTAGTATGATGCTGCATGTGCATGTGTGTACCTGTGTGTGTAGTATGATGCTGCATGTGCTTGTGTCAGAGGACAATCTAGAAAAGCTGACCTCTTCTACCACCATGTGGGCCCTGGCTATCAGTCCAGACACCAGGCTTGGTAGCAGCCACCCTAACTGCTGGGCCACCCGCCAGTCCCCTTATTTTTAGACAGGGTGTCTCTGGTATCCCAGCTGGCCTCCTGCCTCAGCCTCCTGAGCGCTGGGAAGCACAGGTTTGCCACACCTCCTATCTGCACTTAGTCTTCCTATGACGCAGTCAGCAATCAGTGGATCAGGGCCCGTTTTTCCATGGATGCTAAAGTGAAGCTCTGCTCTAGTGCCGGCACTAAAAACCACATGTGGGTTGGTGACAGGCCTGCCAGCAACCCGACAGAGAGGGCTCACCTCAGGATTGAGCTGACTCAGCCCCTGCAAGGACTCCATGTCTCATGGTTCCTACTTGCAAAATGTTGGGAGGAAAGAAGGCCAGGACCAGGTCAGTGTGAAGAGCAGCTCACAGCTTTCTCAGCTCGGCCCTTCTGTGTTCAAATCCTGGCTATGGGACCCAGGATAAGACTGACCTCAGCACGAACCCATACTCAGCCACAAGACAGAGCCAAGAGTCCCTGCCTCGGGGAGATGGTGCAAAAGTGGAATGGGAGTGGCCACGTAAAAACAGCACAGGCAACAGTGGGTACGCAGGCCACACTGCTGGACATTAACCACTGGCGCCCGAGGTCCTTCACGGTCCCCAGTGCCAGGTGAGTGGGACACAGTTGGCACTGTGAAGACCATGCCACATAAACCACCATCAGCTTGCTTTTTGATTTCAAAAACAAATAAAAGGAAAGAAAAAAATTGTTGTGAATATATACTACATTATATATACAAACAGAGTTCGTTCTTAAACGTGAGTCTGGGTGATTAATACAGACTCACACCTGGTCAAGTGCAGAGAACGAATGATCGCCCTCCTCCCTAAAGCTCAGGGGTGCAAAGACTGTGAGAGCCAGGGACATGGCACCCTTTGGACATGAACTCACAAGCTCGCTGCACAAGACAGGCAGAGGTCGGGTCTCTCAGCTGTTCATCAAGAGAAGGCAGGACTCACAGGCCCCACCCCTGCCCAAGGGACAACTTAATGTAGCAGAGGGCCACGGGTCACCTTCCGCAGTGGTGTGCCTGTTCCTAAGCTGCCTGTGCTCTTCAGGAACCCAGCAAGGACGTGACAGTAGGGCCTTTTGGGGAAGAGGACTGGCGTTAGTGGGAGAGGGAGCCACCTGAGAGGGTCAGAGGCTACAATGACAAAATTCATCCTATAAATTTATGAGGACACATAGAGAAACTCTGTTTGGAAAAACCAAAAAAGAAAAACTGTGAAGCTGCTAAAGAACAAAAAGTTAATGAAAGTTTTAAATGCACATAAAATATTTGTAGGAAATGATGCCTTGCATCTTAGAAAAACAAGCATGAGGAGTTAGAAGTCAAACCAAGGATTTAGGCAAAGTACACAGGAGGGTTTTGTGGCTGAGGGTATTGATTGGGCTTCTATTAAAAGCAGAGCAAACACACAGAGCTTGGCTTTGCTCAGCTCTGAGCCATCACCCAGGCGGAAGCACCATCAGCAGCTGCATTATGTGGTGGACTGGACAGACGAGTCGGTGTGTGCCAGGACACAGCCCTGCTGGGAAGTCCCTAGATAAAGCCCACTGTGAGCACTAGAACACACTCGCACATGTTCTTCTAAGTAAGAGCCACAGGATAAGGATGCCGGCCATTTGCACTGCTTCCCCCCATGAAAGTTCCACCATCAAAACCCAGGAAACTCTCCTGATTCCCTTCCCGTATGCAGAGGACACTGGCTAGCTAGTCCTAAAGAAATGCAACTGTATATCTCACTGTACTCATTGCAAAAGTAAGGCCAGGCCTGGCTGGTAGCTTTGGGAGCAGAGGCAGGTAGATCTCTGAGTGTGAGGCCAGCTTGGTCTCCACAGTGAGTTCCAGGACAGCCAGGGTGGTGACACAGAGAAACCCTGTCTCATTAGAACAAAAATAGGGGCTAGAGAGTTGGCTCAGGGGTTAAGAGCACTGACCGCTCTTCCAGAGGACCTGGGTTCAATTCCAGCCACCCACATGGTAGCTCACAACCGTCTGTAACTCCAGTTCTAGGTGACATAACACTCTCACACAGACATCCATGCCGGCAAAATACCAATGCACATTAAAATAAATCACTAAAAAAGGTCTCAAAGAATAATTTTGACATAACTTCACCCTGGAAAAGCAAAATAACTAGGGTGAAAAGCTAGGGAACTTTCTATCATATGAGAATGACCCAGATTACCTCTGTCGTTAGACTCTAAAAATCAGTGTGCAGTTTAGAATGCAGAACCCTAAACTTTTAATTCAAAGGCAACTAAGAGCAACCATCAACATCATAACCTCCAAGTCCATGCTATCTCCACTCTTCCTCCCTCGTTCTCCCTGGTCTGCCTCAGCACTTCTGCGGCCAAGATCACAGATCTGTCTTTACACCTGGCTCTGGCTTTCACTTCCTTACAGCCATCACGGCACTCCCCTCCCTCTTCTCCTAGAAAGGAGTCTGGCGAGTACTTGCCCTTTTAATCTCCTTTTCTTAGTGCAGCAAAGCACACGTGAAGCACATGTGTGCGCGCGAGGCTCTGGGGCAGGAAGAGGTGACATGCCAGCCTCCAGGGGTCAGAAAGTCAGAACAGTGACATTGTCAGTCACGGGCCAAGAGTTCCATTTGTTCGTGTTAACTGAGCAGTGCAAACAGGGAAAAGTTTTCACCTACACGAAAGCATCCTCACAGCTGGGTCTAGCCCAGCCCCTCGCAATGTCTCCCAACATGGACACTGTTGACTCTGCTCCTCTTCCTGTGTATGAGAATTATGTGCTGGGGTATTTGGTTCTATTCCTAAGGGCTTAGGGGTCCAGCTCTTTCTCAGAGTAAAACAGAAATAGCAAAAATGATCTACTACCAGCTCACTCACTGTGCCTGTAACACACACTCAGGGATTACATAAGCCTTGGCCAGCATCTACCCTGGGAAGCTGGTCACCACTTCTGGGCGTGGTACACACTGACTTGGCTTTCAGTAATTCATGCTCTTGGTTCAATGTCAAGAAATCACAGGTTGGGGAAAAATACCGATATTAAACAAGACTATCGACTGTTCAAACAAACTTTCATTCATCGACCAAAAGAACAAAAAAAACTCCAACTTTTAACACGTTTCTAGTGTGAGTAACACAGACTGAAGGACCTTTGGGGAGCCAAGTAATACGTTTAATTTGTTAGAGAATATAAAAACTCAAATGTGCGAGTATTAGCACACATAGACACTCATGGGTACACATACACACACACACACACCTGTTATCAGAACATGAAGGCAAAAGAACTTGCAGAAAATCTGGTAATGCCCCTGTGTCACCACAACTACTGAGTCCCTATGATCCCTCCTCTGTATCACCACAACTACTGAGCTATGGTGACAATGGGTGACAATGAGACAGATTCTTCCTCCACAGATGTAACTATAATGGTGGGCTATCCCCTGGGGAAATCAGGACAGAGAAGTGAAAGCCGCAAGTGGTCCACATGCAAACCTCTAGTTAAGTCTGTGCAATCCAGTACAGATGCAAAGGAA
>NC_022010.1:70387497-70392548 GCF_000317375.1 Microtus ochrogaster
CTCTACAGTGTCACTGTCTCTGGCTACAATGCTCTAAGTTGCTCTGTCCCCAGATTTTCTGGCGCTTACAGGAACACTCCAAGTATGGTTAGAATTGACTTGATTCTACAAGGAGCCCCAGGCACTTTCCAAATGCATGCCAGGGTGATGTGTCTGAGGCCTGGGAACAGCAGAGGCGAGAGAGGCACGGTGCCAATACACGGGATGTGACAGGCACAGTCAGCAGTCACCACAGATGGGCCGGAACATGGGCCCTATCACCAGTGATGTTAATCACTGCAACGTCTCTCAGAAAGTCAACATGGACAGCAATTCTTTATAAAGAAAGAAAAGAATTTGGCAAGGGCTTTGTGCACACGCAATGGTTTACACGACCGCACACTTTCTCTGCCTCTGAGCTGTCACCAGAAGGCCGTGAGAACTCAGGAGTGCTAAGAGCTTCTTCAGGTCCTGCAGAGAGAGGTCAGAGACTCTGCTCTGGTCCAGTGGCAGCACATGCCTATGATTCTTGGGAGGCAGGGACTGAGGCAGGAGGATCGCAGTTAGACACCAGTTGGGGCTGCATCGTGTAGAAGACCTTTGTGTCAAAAATTAAAATAAAGAACAAGGGGGGAGAGGACCCTGCTTTGCAAACTACCGACTCCTCTCGCTAAGTCCTGCCTGCTGAGGAACCTGGTTTTAAGGGCAGTTCTGGACTCTGAACCACGTGGATTCTACGCCCTGTGGTGGCCCTAAGAACCCTGCCCATCTTCCCTCCCTAACCTGTGAATGGAGGTGCCCATCAGGGAAAGCTTCCTCCACCAGAGGAGGAGGGCATGTGCATCTGTGTGCATCTCCCCTCCAACTGTGGACAGCTCCCTGACGTGCCAGGCTCTAATGGGCACCCTGCATAGGACTATGCTCTGCATAGGACTCTCAAGGTCAGGGTCAATATCATCTCTCTAGTCTTTGACTTCCCCTCTGGTAAGGTGCCACGGTGAGTTCTTGAAACTCTGTCATGTGGTGAACAGAGAAATGTGAATTAACCCTGCCTTCTCTGTACCTCCCAGACCCATCATGTGGGTGTCGGTGCTTCTGCAATGGAAGTGGAAGACCCCAAACCCAGACAGGTAAAGCCGCACCCTGGACACAAGGCCCACCAACCTGTCGTAGATCTCAGAGCCCTCTTCCAGGCCCGGCAGCAGGCCCACGAGAAAAGCCTGGAGACTGGGCAGGAGCAGCTTCTGCAGCGGGAGGAAGTACTTCTCGTACAGGCCGAGCAGGACAGGCCGCACTGACATGGCGGCATAGGCCAGCAGGGGAAACAGGCCGCAGCTTTGAGAAAGACAAGAAGGGCCGGTGAGCGCAGTCAGACACCTGGTCACAGATCCCAGGGCTCGGGGCAGAGAGGTTTGGGGTTACACAGTCTAAGGCCACGCTCCACCCTAGCCCCAGCAGGGAACAGTTAAGAGCAAGCAGAGCCACTGAACTGCTGACAGATGCACATTTGATCTGAGATGGCCACAGGAGCAGGCAACTGAGCTGCCTGCACATTCTGCTCCTTATGCACAGGCGTGCTAAGGCATGGAGCCTGAATGCAGGTCTTTCTGAAGGTGACAATCTCCTGGTCGAGAATGGATGACTGGCTGCTGTGTGGTTTTCTCCCCTTTGTATATTTTGATTGCCATTTTTCTTTAAAAATTTTTTGAGATAGGATTTCACGTAGTTAAAGGTGACCTTGAACTTCTACTCTTCCTGCCTTCACCTCCAGAGTGCTAGAATTACAAGCATGCACCAGTACACCTGGCTTATCAGTACTGGCATCAAGTCCAGCACCTCGTGCGTGCCAGACAAGCAGTCTACCGAGTCCCATGCCTGTTGTTTTCCGATTGGGAACTGAAATACAGCTTGCCCTGGTGACAACTGTACGAGAGCGGGAAGGGGCTGTACCTGTACAGGAACAAGTCCTTGGCCAGCCATTTGGTCCCCACTATCTTAAAGATGATCTCGTAGGTCTCTAGGGCTTTAAGGTGCACACCACTAGGCAGGGCAGGATGCAGACACTGGGCAAGCCTCTTGCTGATAAGGAGCCTTCGTGGCAGCAGGGAATACTTCAGGTTGCTCTGGAGAGCCTGTGAGACAAGCAAAGGCGAGAGGGCAGCTGTGCCATTTACAGAGAAAAACACATCTGTGGAGGCCAGAACATGATGTGGGGCTGTGAGACAGACACACAGAGAGGAGCCAGAGGGACCGTGTGTGGAGGCTCAATGGAGACACACAAGCTAGACTCTTGGGCCTTGAGTGGTTGGATAGGCCCTGCCAATGCTGGAAGGGAAGCAGATGGTGTCTTGGTGACACCATGGCACTCACAGACAGACAAGGGCTGTATGCACCTCTATCCCAGGAGGCCAGCAGTCCCACAGATATGAAGGACTGGACTGCAACCAGCACAGACAGCACTGTCTCCTGTGCACACAGAAGCCCTGGTTGTTTGCTGGGGAGACGGGGTCTCACTCCCCCATCACTCTTCAGCTCAGCTCCCTAGCCATGCGGCGCTGGGTGGAGCTCACACACGGGGAAGGGCTATTGCGGGCACCTCTGCCAACTAGGGACTGTGCTGAGAACATCTGAATTCCATGGGAATGTGGAACAACAGTATCCCCAGCAAGCAGATGGGGGAACCCAGGACACTGCAGCTTCTAGAGCTGGGAATACAGCTCAGAGTTAAAGTATTTGCTGGATGTGTGCAAGGCCCTGGGTACTAAAAACAAACAAACAAGAAAACCTACTCTTCCTGGCATCAAGAAGCGGAGGCAGAGCGCCATGGCTGGGAGATTTCCAGAGACTGTCTTACAATCCCGTCTGACGCTGCGGTCTACCAGCCCACACATAGCTGTACTGAGAGCACACAGGGTAAACCCCAGGTTTCTGAGAGCCACTCAAAGGCCTCCAGAGCACGGCTGCAGTCTGCTTGGCCTGCCCCATTTCCACTTTCTTTTTCTTTTTGGGCATGTGTGTATATTTGCCTGTGTGTGTGTGGAGGCCAAAGGTCAACATTGATTGGGTGTTTTCCTCAATCATTTTCTACCATTAAAAACCTATTATTTAGCGTGTGGGGAGGGTGGGTTCAGGCTGTGCACGCCTCCAGTTTCAGGTACAAAGACTTTGTGGGCTGATGTGGGAGGGCTGCTGGAACCCAGAAGTTCGAGGCTTTGAAGACAGCCTGCACAAACCAGCAACACACTTTGTCTCAGAAGGATTAGCCGGGCGGTGGTGGCACACGCCTTTAATCCCAGCACTTGGGAGGCAGAGGCAGGCGGATCTCTGTGAGTTTGAGACTAGCCTGGTTTACAAGAGCTAGTTCCAGGACAGGCTCCAAAACCACAGAGAAACCCTGTCTCGAAAAACAAAAACAAAAAAAGTTTAACTTTTATATTATGTCACAACAATTTTAGAATGTTTGAAAGAGCCTGTGCTCCAACCGCTTCCAGCTGAGGTTCTGGAAACAGGGTCTTGCTATGTAGTTCAGAGCTGGTCTCAAATACAAGCAGTTTTCTGGCCTCAACTTCCTGAGGTTGAAAACAGCCTGAGTGACACAGCAAATACTCTCAAGGAAAGGTCTGACGGTAACTTCCATACTGTGTATATGCTTTGACTACTTAGAAAGGAAGAGACCCACGTCTCATACAACAGAGTGCTTGTGGGCTAAGAGCCATCTCTACAGTATTTTTGACATGGGATTCTAAGCATACGCCTCCATCCCTAGCTAGCCATTGCCACTCTCTGTCAATAACACACCCCAGATCCCAACTGCACGTGTCTGATATCATGACTCATCAAACCTGGCTGAAAAACATTAAGACACAAGTATTTGGGTACTAAAAAGGAAGCCCAGCCCTAGGCTGTCTTCCTGCCTCCCATGCAGCAGGATGAGGCAATATCCTGCCTGCATATCCAGTCTCAGAGATGTTTCCCCCACACGAACTTGGGGTCACCTATGAAGAGCTAGCCTCTTGTCCCCCATCCTCATCCCTCATACATGCTAGCATCCCGGCCCAGGTCAGGAAGGGCTTCCCCTCTGCTGCTCTTTCCAGCCCATGTGAGGATGCCACTGTGGAACAGACTTCTCAGTGAAGAGGGCTTAGAAACACCCCCAGAGTAGGTCAGAGTGGTGTGGGATATTCTTCTATACTGTGTGAATACACGTGCTATACTGTGTGAATACACGTGCTGTGACTGGCTTAATAAAGAAGCTGGCTGGCCAATAGCTGGACAGGATAAGGTTGGGGGAGAGCCAAACAGAGAATGCTGGGGAGAAGAAGGGTGGAGTCAGAGGAGTTGCCAGCAAACACAGGGAGAAGCAAGATGGGCATGCTATACTAAGAAAAGCTATAGAGCAAAACATAGCTAAGAAATGTAGGTTAATTTAAATGTAAGAGTTAGCTAGTAACAAGCCTGAGCTATTAGCTGAGCATTTACAATATACAAAAGTGTCTTGAGTGGTTATTTGTGAGCAGCTGTGGAGACTCAGAGAAACTCTGCCTACACAGTGGGGGGTTATTTTCAGGAAGCTGGAAGACTAGACTGGTTGGCCAGTAACATACACAGTTCATGAGAAACAGTTTACAAATACAGAATAAACTCAGAGAAGCTGATAGGCTGGAAAGGGAAAGTAATTATGTTTTCAAAATCATTTTCAGCCAGCTCTATGGGAAGAAAAACTGTGATTAAACAGGAAATTAAGCTTCCTTATTCATTTCACTCAGGAGCTACACAATCCTGAAAGAATTCCTGAAAGGACACTTAGGATACAATTACAATCTTGACCTCACTACATCCATCGACGTAGCAGATTGACCTTAAAACAAAGGAATGGGGCCAAAGGAGAAATGTCCCTAAGTAGTGTCTGCTTGGCATGCAGAGGCCTGGGTTGGACTCTCAGTCCTCCAAATAAATAACTAATAAAACAAGAATAAAATGTAAGTTTGAGAAAAAGGGCTAAATTACAGCCTAGCTTCATGACTGGAAGCCAAGAAAGACTTAAGTTCCACCCAAGGGTTTCTCTGTACCCC
>NC_022010.1:70393551-70395175 GCF_000317375.1 Microtus ochrogaster
CCATCTATAGAAAATTTAAGCAAACTAGTTTATAACACATCTCCCACCAGGCCAACGAGGCACAACAGCCATTGTTGTTTAATACTACCTGCCTTCCTCTGGAAGTCTGTCACCTTTGGGGGATGCCCATTTTAAAAGCAAAACCAAAGCCATAAGATGTCACAGTAAGTCAGGCTGGCAGGTGTACCGAGCTTCAGCACTTGTTTACATCTTTGCCAAGGGACATCAAGAGTGCCCTTTAGACCAAATGGGACGGGAACAGATATTGAGTAATAACAAATTGGCCAGGACTTTCCACTTCCCTGGCAGGCCAGGGGCTCACTTGAGAGGATGGAAGTGGCATGGCGGTGGCTGCCAGAGATAAATTGAAGAAATGGTCCGCTGGCCTCCCCTAAGAGCCACTGCTGGGCCAGAGCCAGGCTGGATGTGTTTAGCTGGGGGTGACACTGTTTCCACTTCTGTTGTAGGCTGAGCAGCACCAAGCTACGTTCAGTCGGTGAACTCTGACCCAGCGAGGCCAGGATGAGCTGGCTCTCCACGCAGCTTCCAACACCCACCTCCTGGCACCTCTCTTGGTGAAGCTGCCTGAGAGGATCCTGTGTAGGTTAATTCACCTCTTCATCTCACATAGCGAGATCCATTAGAAAGCTAAAGGGTTTTTTGCTGTTGTTGTTGTTGTTTTAATTCTTAAGCCAGGTACGGTGGCGTAGACCATTAGTCTCAGAGGCAGAGGCAAGAGGATCAAGTTCAGGGTCAGCCTGGTCTACAGAGCAAGTTCCAGGAAACCCTGTCTCAAAATACCAAAAAATTGAATGAATAAATGAACAAACAACCAAACAAATAAAAATTTTTATTAAGTCAGCTGCCTATATACAGTCTTAGCACTTTCAAGGCAGAGGCAGGATTGCCAAGATCATTTCTTCCTGCTAATATCAGCCAGGGCTTTCTGAGCTGTTGCCTGGGTGGTGAGTAAGGCAGGCTGGGGTATGGACTAGGAGAGTTCCAAAGGCACAGGCAGGAAAGTGCAGGGGCCAGGCTACTGCAGGGCAGGCGCAGAGGCCAGGCGCAGCTGGCAGACACTGGGCAGGCGCAGAGGCGACACTTACCATTCGCCCAGAGTGCACTCTGTCAAGAGGAAATGCTCAGGAAGCCACCATGAGGCCAAGGGTCTGTATCTAACCTACCGAGCTGGGTCAGGACTCCTCCCTCATGGGCTGCCAGGCCATGCCAGGCTACCTGAGTGCCCCAGGGCTGTTTTCTCACACAGGAAGTGTGCTACCACAGACTCACTGGCTGGCCATGTAGGTTAAACACTGAAAGGAGATGAGACACAGAGAACATCCATCCTACTTCACCAGTACTCGCAAACACACAGAAACATACAACCTACACATGCATATACACCTCTGCACATGTGCATGCACACAAGGTGCCCTCTATATACACACACACACTCCACACATGTATACCTGCATATAATACACAGTGAGATAATGCACATATCATACGTGTGCACATCCCTTCACATATACCCACAGTTCACACATATATCACACGTACACACATCCTACATATGCATATACAGCATATGCACCGACACCCATATGATGTGGGAGTGTCATAT
>NC_022010.1:70395590-70399697 GCF_000317375.1 Microtus ochrogaster
GGCCGGGTGCCTGGGACGCAGCCTGCCGCTCCTATTTCAACACCCATATATCTCTAGCACATTATAAACACTCCCCATACACGCATGGGCACACACATCATGAGTAACGGGATCTTTTTTTTTTCTAAAGATTTTTTAAAAAATATTTTATTTATTTATTATGTGTACAATATTCTGTGTGTCTGCCTGCAGGCCAGAAGAGGGCATCAGATCGCATTTCAGACGGTTGTGAGCCACCATGTGGTTGATGGGAATTGAACTCAGGACCTTTGGAAGAGCAGGCAATGCTCTTAACCACTGAGCCATCTCTCCAGCCCTCGAGTAACGGGATCTTAAACCACATTGGGGCTTCCAATCTCTTGGTTATGATGACATGGAAATCAGTGTGCCAGAACAGAAAATTCTTAATTTTTGAAACAAGGTCTCATGGCAATCGTCCTGCCTCAGTCTTCGAGGGCTGGGATTACAGGATGAGCAGAAACTAGTTCTTGAACCCTATGCAGGAAACACACGGAGCTCACGCAGCAAACACATGCAGACACGGCTCTTCATCGTCTGCCTTCTGCGTTTATTCCATTTAGATTCGTTCCCTGTGTGTGCGGCTTACAGGAGCGTGTGGCTTACAATCGTGTGTTGTGTGATGTGGAACCTCAGGCTGATGTCAGGTGTTTTCTCTGTCACCTGCCACCACACTAGTGAAACAAGGTCTCTCACTGAATTTGGAACTCAGAGATTCAGCTGGACCGGTGGGCCAGTGGCCTGAGGGACATCTGTGTCCCCGCCTCCTCAGTCCAGGCACACAGGCGAGTACCATTTTATACTACTCGGGGTCTCAGCTCAGGTCCTCATGCCTAGACACCAAGCACTTTCCAGCCAAGGCCACCTTCCCCAGCCCTTTGTGGGGCTTCTTTAACTTCTCCATCTGAGCACTGACCTCTGGCTCCCTTGCCTCCCCACACAGGAGCTCAGAACAGCTGCGGCGCTCTGCAGCTCTATTCTTTGCAATAGACCTCTTGACCACTGCCAGAGGACATGGGCCTCATTAAGTACAGAAACTCTGCTGGGTATGGCTACACAGGAGGGAACCTCAAAGGAGCAGCAGGGGCTCACAGAGGCAATCACTCCTTCTGGGGGCTAAGAACTCACAGACTCAGAAGCCAGGCCTCCGAGTTCCACAAGAAAGGAGGGAGGAGGGAAGGTAGGAGAAGCCAGACTCCGAAGCTCACACTAGGCATGATGCAGAGCACGGGGAAGGATTTCAGAACGAATGACCACATGCTGCACGCTACACCAGCTTTCCTTTTTAAAACTGTCATCTACATATAAGCAACACATGTGACAGACCTGTAGCCAAGCTTACATGGAATCCGTGTGTTAAAGCCTGAGCCAGGGAACAGAACTGTCACATGTCCTCGACGGCTTTAGGCCCCAAAGTGTAACTGGTAACTCGGTGTTCAGAAGTCACACAGGCGTGTGGAGCTGGTGTCGACAGTGGACTGAATGTCAGCTCTTCCCTGCCACCTCCTTCCTGAGATCTCTGGAGCCTCACACCAGGCCCTCCTCAGCTGGAGCTGACTGGCTTCAGATTGGCTGCTGAGAATTTAGGCCAAGCCACACAAGCGCTCCATTCCCTACAACCACACAAGACTCTGGAGCGGGGCCTGGAGGTGGCTCAGCTGACAACAAGTCAAAGGACCTGAGTCCAACCCTGGGACCTCTCCTCCACACACGTGCCATAATGACTGCCACCCCTCCCCCATACATAAGTAAATGGAGTAAGATTCTGGATTGCATGCCAGATGGGCAAGTTCTTGCAGTCAGTGACCAACCAGGGGCAAGAACACCAAAAGATGTAACTCAGAGTCACAGATGGGATTGGAGGCCACGGCTCTCCGTGGACACAGGGCTGTCTTGCTCTCATCAGCGTTGGTCTGCTTTTATCTTATCTGGTCTTCCTTCTCTGCTGTTAGCTTCCCTGGTTCTGAAACAAGCCGTCTGTCCAGGAGTCTGTCCAGGTGGCTGCGTGGGAGAGGCTGTAACCAGTAGGCAGGAGTGTACCGTCAAACAGGCCCGGCTTGCTCTGTGGACAGCAGAGCCCCAGCTCTGTTCTCTCTGAAGCTTGTCCTGGGATACTCGGGCAAAGAGCAGGGCACTGCCACTGATACACAGAGCACTGGAAGAGCATGGCTCATAAACACAGCGAGTTCTGTGCTTAGCCCTGCAGTGGCTTAGAAAGAGCCCCGGTCCAGCCAGCCAGCTGCCACTCAGTGAGACAAAGGGCAGGGACTGGCGACGGGCAGTCATAGGAAGACTGATTTAATTTCTTATTTGGGGATTTGAACCCAGGACTCTGACACTGAGCTGCACTCCCAGCAAAACTCTGTCCTTGTTCTTTTCGGCAGCACTGCGGGGCTGAACCCGGCCTAGTGTATGCCAGGCAAACTGAGCTCTACCCTCAGCCCTGTGCTGCATCTTTTAAAGACACAAAACACTTTTCCTGTCAATTGTCAAATGTCTCCGTGGCCCACAGAAGATCCAGGCTCCAGCTCACATGTGGCTAAAGGATGGGCTTAGTTGGGACACAGATTATCCAACCATGCAATTTCAAATAAAGAAAACATAATGTAACCTAAAAAAATCAAAAGTCCAGGGCAATGTTGCCATTGGCAGGATGACATTCAGAAACACCCGGAGACATTTATGACTTTATTTGTGGGCGGGGGAGGGGCTCGGCTATACTGCCATGTAGTGGACTAGAGGCCAGGATGCTAACAGCCATCTTACAGTGCCCAGAACAGGGCCCACCTCCACCCAGATGCCCACTGTGCCGTGGCTGAGACACTCCCATGCAGAGGGTGCAGAGGAGCAGGGTTCCATCTCTAGCTTACACACAGAAAGAAAAAAGAACAACAAAAATAGCCCATTCTCAATGGAACAAAAATAACCAAACAGTGTTTGTTCCTTTTATGCCTTTGAAGCAGAGGAAATCCCTTTCAGAAGCTGGCCTGCAGCCTTCCGGCCACACCTCAGGGGCCCCAGAAGTCACAAGGTCACATCTAAGTAAACTGTGCCATGGAAAATGGAATCAAGAGGATTAAATTCAACAACCAGAACAGTATGCCTCCAGCTACCTCAGAACTCTGTACCAGGTGACTTCCACACATAAGAGGGTCTTTTAAACAAGGAAGAAAAGGGACTGGCCATTGGCAGGGCAGCCACATGCCTGCCCCACACTCAGAAGTGGAGTCTGAATTAACCCTGCTGCTCCCACACTGAGCATGCTCAGTGCTCCTGCTTTTCAGGGCAATCCACTTAGACTGTTGTAGAGAGAGCCCGTCCTTTGGGGGCGGGACGGCCTCGGGCAAATGTATATAAATTGGGGTGCACAGACGCTGGTGACCCCTTTTTCCTGTTTCCTGTTTTACCAATTGGCCTGTATTAATTCGATCCGCCTTCAGACTGTCTTCCAGCATACCAAGGCCCTGAGACAGCTAGCTGGGGAGGCACCAGGAGCACTGGCAAGAAAAGATCTGTCAAGTGCATAAAAGTAACAATTTGACTATTATTCACACATACACTTTTTTGTTTGTTTTGTAGTTTGAAATGGGGTTTCCTCTGTGTTTCAGCCCTGGCTGTTCTGGAACTGGCTGTGCTGTAGGAATTCCTAACACCAGTAGCCATTAAGTAATGCGCCCACTTGGGCGTGGCCTCTTATACTATTTATGCCGATGTAAAGCGTGAGTCTGTTTTTTTTTTTTTTCCGGCTGCAGAATTCAGTTACTATTCCCCATTCCAGCAGAGGATTGTGATCTGTGAGTCTACCCCTAAATAAATAACCCTCTATTATTCTCAATTCTGAGCTGGTGTGGGATTTCTTTTAAGCATCCTTCTTCACTAGCTCTGTAGACCAGGCTGGCCTCCAACTCACAGAGATCATCCTGCCTCAGCCTCCTGAGTACTGGGATTAAGGCGTGCTGCGCCACCACCGCCTGGCTATATACACACATTTTTTAAAAAAAAAATTTATTTATTTATTTATTTATGCATCCTTCTACTGTAGCTCTGTAGACCAGGCTGGCCTCCAATTCACAGAGATCGTCCTGCCTC
>NC_022010.1:70399797-70402929 GCF_000317375.1 Microtus ochrogaster
ATGGTTGTGAGCCACCATGTGGTTGCTGGGAATTGAACTCAGGACCTTTGGAAGAGCAGGCAGTGTTCTTAACCTCTGAGCCATCTCTCCAGCCCCAATATATACACCCATTTTTAAAGGCTGATTTATCTTAACAAATAACGTGTATGTGTCCAGATGTGGGTATGTGCGTGCGAGTCCAAGTAGCTTTGAAGCCTACTGACTCTGGTCCTCTGGAGCTGGAGTTACAGGAGGTTGTGAGCTACCTGGCAGAGTGCTAAGAACTGAGTTTCATGCTCTGAAGCAGGAACAGTCTGTCCTCTGAACTGCTGAGCCATCTCTCCAGCCCAGCACGTCACATATTGATCAGTCACTGATATAACACGCACAGCAACTAAGGAACAAACTGAGACAAGCCACGGAGGGAGGGCAGGGTGAGACACTGGGAAACACCAGAGGCCCTGCCGTTAAAATCACTGCCAAATGAGATCACCTGCCCAGTCTCCCACAGTAAAGGCTGTCGGGCCATCTGCTCAGCCAGGGACATTTTTCAGTGAGCCTGAAGATGTGAGTGGAAGAAACATGTGCCCTTAAAACTTCCTGAACGCTGTAGGCTGGACAGTTGCCCAGTGGCTAAGAGCCTGATCTGTTCCTGGTATCCATGCTGAGCAGCTCATAACTGCTGCTAACTTCAGCTCTGAGGGACCTGACACCTTCCCGGGAAACCTGCACTCACATGCACGTATGAGCGAGTACACACATGTGTGCACTACAGGACTGAGAGAGCTATGCAGAACAATCCAATTGTTTTTCTGTCCCTTCCCTTATCGTGAGCACGTTCTCCTGTCAGACAACTGGTCTACCTCATCTGAAGGACACATAAGCCATTATACTGTCACATCACCGTACATTTCAAGGCACTCCCTGACTGACATGGTTACTTCCAATTATTTGTCACCATACAACAATAAAGGCTCTTACAACTGTCTTTGTGGTTCTTGTCCATTTATATTGGCCTGCGCTAACATTCTAATTGTCTGTCATGTGGGAAACGTCAAAGTCACAGTGAACCTCTACTCTGTTCCCTCTGGAGGGTGGCTCAAGTCTGTCCACACCAAGAGTTGAGGACAGGGAAGGGCTGCAGCTCCCACACATGGCAGGATGTAGAACGGTGCATCCCTGTGCCAAACCATTTGTGGCCTCTAAAGACATTAACGGTGTGGCCACAAAGATGGCTCAGCAGCTCAAAGAACATGCTGTAAATCCTGAGGAACAGGGTCTGTAGTTCAGTACCCTTGTCACAACAAGCTCAACAAGCCTGTGACTCCATGTGATCCCAGCTGCTTCTGACCTCCACTCAAGCACAGGTATGTGCACCTACACACCCACACACACATTCACACACACATCCATACACACACATGCACACAAACAAATAAATCTTTAACAGACTAAAACAGGGGCTGGAGAGATGGCTCAGCAGTTAAGAGCACTGGCTGCTCATCCAGAGACACAGACTCAATTCCTAGCAATCACATAGCAGCACTCAAATGTTGTAACTCCAGTTCCAGGGGATCCTCACATAGACACACAAATAAATCATTAAAAAAAATAAAATAAAAACACATACCCACTGGAAGAAACCCAACTGTCCATTACCAGGAAATGAATCCACAAACTGTGTATCTGTGGCCCTTACTCAGCAGTACAGGTAAATGAATTATCAATATCTACAGCTGGGTAACCTTCAGAATAGCTTCGCTAAGTAAGAGAGGACAGAGCAGGAGAAACAGAGGGTGTGTCCATTCATACAATTCTAGATCAGTACCCTTAGGACAGTCTTAGGTAGCCCAGGCTAACCTTAAACTCACACTGGAGCTGGAGGCAGTCCTTGAACTCTTGAGCCTCTTGCACCTAGCACCCACCTGCTGGGATCACAAGCCATTACCACCACACCTAGTCTGTTTACATAAAACTTTTTAAAATGCACACTCATCTACAGTGACAGAGAGGAAGGAGACAGTTGTCTGGTGACGTGCATATGAAATGCCAAGAGGGAACTTCTGGAGGTGACAGACACACAATTTGATGGTGACCAGGGTCTCACAGGGTTGTAAGCATGTCAAAAACCCATCATGTCCCGCTGAATACGTGTAGGGCTGGTGTTGCGGCTCGGTGGTAGACTTGATTTGTAGAACAATATTCAGGCTACTGTGTTGTCAATACGGCTTGGCTGGAGATGTGGGGCCCACGAAAAAGGACAGTTTATATTGGACTCAAATGCCAGCCTGAAGGTTGGTACTCACAACCAAAATACCAGCTTGAAGGTTGGTGCTCATGACCAAAGGCAGCCATGTTTTTGTCTGATTAGGCTACGTTTACAAATACTATACAACGTATCTCTTAACAACACAAATTTACCTCCCAGGGGCTTGGTGACTTGGGTTCTTCCTGGCTTGCAGATGCCTGCCTTCTGGCTGTGTCTTAGCATGGAGTGCTTGGGGAAAACAGACAAAGAGAAAGGTGTCTTTCCTTCCTCTTGTAAGGCCACAGTCCTATCAGATAAGGGCCCATCCTATGACCTTATTTAACTTAAATTGCCTACTAATGACACTTTCTCCAGAGTCACTTGAGGGTTGTCCAGTGGGGACTCTTTCTAGGCAGAGCAATACTGAGTCTCCTTCCTGGACCCTGAACTCCACTCTGCTGGATGACACACTGCTGTCCTTTTGTTATCGGTCACTGGAGAGTTAACTGTCTGTGTGAACCTGGCCAACTTCCACACCTCCAGCAGACTGGAGAGGATAAACTACAAACAAATTCTTTCACACAAACACAAAATAGATCAGCTATCTTGGTCACAAATTGGAAAGTGTAACAGACTCCTCTGCAGACAGCAAGCTCATCTCAAAGAACCACCTCAGCCTTGTCATATTTGAGAAGCTTGCACGGGGCAGCTGAGTCAGCAATGCCCTCAGAGTCTCAGCACAGCCCCAGTAATCTGGATAAGGGCCATGATGTCATCTGAACCCCTGAGCTGGGCACAACACACCAGAACCAGGGGTTTGAGCTGATCGCTATCAGTGGAGAGCATTAGATGCCCACTAGCAAGTAGATAAAGCATAGCTCCAGGCAGGTGCCACAGGCTGAGAG
>NC_022010.1:70403038-70409697 GCF_000317375.1 Microtus ochrogaster
TGTGTGTGTGTGTGTGTGTGTGTGTGTGTGTGTGTGTGTGTGTGTGTGTGTGGAGTGAGGCTTAGATACTCAGGGTCAGGAGAGAGAGACGCTGCTGAATACCACAGGAATCCTCACAGGCTCTCTAGGTCACCCACAGTGCTGTCCCTCCTTAAAGGGCACCAGCCAGAGCTCAAGTCATCAGGAAGGCTGTGAGAGCAGCGGTGCCTGACCAGGATGTCCCCAGGTCCCCAGCACTGAAAAGGCTTGAAGGACGTGGCAGCCTCCACTGGTAGGTGAGAAAAGCCATCTGGTTATCAGTGAGAAGGAGCTTTGGAACTGTGCTGTGGACGGACATCTGGAGTTAGGACAGATCTACTAATTTCTATCTGAAGTCCTAATAGCCAATACTTTCCAGAGGGACTGCATGTGGAGAGACCATTCCAGAGGACATTAGGACAGAGTGAGGCACTGGGGTCATCTTCCTCAAGGAGTGCCACTGGTATCCTTACGAGATCGGACAGAAGATAGGGAAAACAAAAAGGGGGCATAGGAAGGAAGGGGAGCCCCCACTCAGAGTCTAGTTGAAGTCTTGAGCCAGATGAACAGGGAATTTTGGGAATTCAAGGAACCCTTACTATAAGACACAACTAAGTTCACTGTGGAGGCTGCCTAACTAGAAATAGGGTTCTTCCTCCATGGGAGGTATTTCCTAGAGAAATGTTAAAATTACCCCAGCCATTCTTAACACCAGAGGGTATACAATCTTGAATTTAACCTTACTCCTTTTCAGTTGTAAAACCCAAAACTTCCTGAGAATCTCACAAACAAAATTAGGAAGTTTGCTTATGGCCCACACATATTTTAACTCCCGTGTCTTATAGTAAGGATCCCTTGAATTCCTGGGGCCTTGGATTTTTGTCCGATCAGACTGCAGCCCTGTCCAGCACACCCCAGGAACCACCCTCAGACCCCATTTCCTAGAGAGAGTTCCTCAGAAGCCTGTGGAGCCATCTGACTTCAAAATCACAGACAGCCATTACCAAGACACTTGAACAGAACCTCTCCTGAGCAGCTCACTGGGGTACAAACTGTCGTTTTCGTCAGTGCCTCTCTCTTTCTCTCTCTCTAATGCCCAGCTGAAATCTGCTCAAAAACCTTTCCCTAAGCCCAGCTGCACACAGACTCAACTCTCCTGCCCTGAAGCCAAGAGCCCTGGTTTCATCTGAGCAGAGGTCCTCTGCTTCCGCTGCCTACAACACTTAAAGAAGGGGCAACCAGTACAGACACCTCCAGAGGATGACCAGGCTGGGACAGAGGTGCCCTTTACCGCCCCACCCCCACCTCTGCTTCTCCCTAATTCCGCTAAAGAGAATCCCCACCTAGAGCCAGGCATGGTGGTACACACCTTCAGTCCCAGTACCCAGAAGGCTAAGCAAGGAGGGTTGCAGGATCAAAGCCAGCCTGGGCCAGACCTGGCTCAAGACTACACTAGGAATGCTCCCACCTAGCTGTTAACATGTTAACTACCAAAGGAATTTTCTTTAGATTCCGATAACCAAGAACATCTCATGTTCTTTGTCAGATGCCACCACGGTTATTAGATCTGTCAACCAAGTCCCTGCCCAGGAGCTGTCTTCCTGCCAACTCCTCCTTTCCCTCTCTATAAAAACCCCGCTGCTCCCCACAACTGAAGTCCCCCTTTCTCTAAACCAGCTATACTTTAGACCTACGTCACAGCCCTCACTCAGGCCTCTGCTCAAATATCATGTTAGCAGCAAGCCATGCTGCTGAAGAACGGTCACTGTGCCCTTCATCCCCCGTGCCCCACATTTAATTTTCCTTCCTAGTGCTCAGGACTCAACATCACACTGGTTGCTGTCCCACCAATAATAAAGCCTCATATGCCATGTGAGCGGGTGTTTTGCGTAGCTGCCACAGCCCAGCATCCAGATGTTTGGTCTACTGTGGCGTCTGGCAGCCTCGGATGAATCTGCTGTAACAAATACCACACACAAAGTGGCCTAAACGATGTTCCGTAACAGAAAGAAACTGAAGCCACCCTCGCCTAACACTTCAGATACCAGACACTGGCTACTCATAAGCACTGATAATAACTGATCTCCACGGCCCAGCTGGTAATAATCGATCCCCATGGTCCAGCTGATGATAATCGATCCCCATGGCCCAGCCGCTCTGGTAGTCTGCTGTGTTCGGGGTGTTTCCTGGACGTCAGGGTCCTGAGCCCCATTTTCACACACATGGTGTCACTTGTCCATACATGCCTATGTCTGTGTCCAAGACTCCCTCCTTTTTTCTTTTCCTTTTTCTCAGTACTGGGGGCTAGCCTAGGGCCTGATGCATGGCGGGCAAGTGTCCTACCATTAAGCCACAGCCCTCGGCCCTCTCTCTAATTCATCAGGCCAAGGTCTCACTAAATTGCCCAGCTGGCATTAGACTCTCTGTAGTCCAGACAGTCCTTAAATCTGCCATCCTCTTGCCTCAGCCTCCCGAGTAGCTGTGGTTACGGGCCTGAGCCAACAGGCCTGGCTCAAATGTCCCCTTTCTGTGATGTTTTCTTGTTTTGTTTTTTGAGAAAAGATCTCACTATATATTTCTGGCTGGCCTAAAACCTCTTATATAGCCCACGCTGCCCTCTAACTCAAGAGTTCCACCTGCCTCTGCCTCCCAAGGATGGCATTAGACATTCTCCTTATGATAAGGGTGCCTCCCAGTGGGTCCAGCCATCACTAGTCACACCACTGCAGGCTGACCATCCCTGCAAAGCGCCTATCTGCAAATACAGTTAGATTCTGAGGACCCAGAGCGAGGGCTCTGAGAAATACAACTCAGCACAACCCTAACGGCTACTTGATCTGAATAAGTTAGTTAATACTGTTTACTGGCAACAAAATCACACTGGCCTCACTTGGGCAACGGGGTGGGGCTCCATGGCCCTGAGAAGGCACAGCCCATTCTCCACAGAGAAACTGCATAGACAAAGGGCAGGAAAATGCAGGGAAAGCCTAACAACAGCAGAGCTCTGGGGGTCAGAAACACAGGCTGAGCCTGTGCGTGGGCATGGCCATAGCTGGGTGTCAAGCTATTTCACAAGTCTCTTTTTATTTTATTCTATTTTCTTTTATGCTACAGTACTGGGGATTGAACCTACAGCCTCACATGTTAGGCCGAATTATAGTGGCAGAGAAGAAGAAACGTCATCAAAGGTCTAGGGCTATAGCAACTGGGTTCAACCGCTATCACCACGCACACCGCTGCACCATCATGGGGGTGGACTGGAGGGTGGGCAGAAAGGCAAGCCCCAGGCCAAGCACGAAACACCAGACCTTGTTTTTGGTGGGGGCGGCGGCAGTGGTGGCGGCGGCGGCAGTGGTGGCGGCGGCGGCAAGACTGCCCAAACGACAGGGTGGGATTTAGTGGGTAAAATCTGTAGCAAGAAGTGACCTTTCAAATTAAACCTTTATCCAGTGTAATCCCACCGGCAGGGGTCATATCGGGGAATAATCCTTAGGAAAATAAGGGGCTTCCCGGTTTGGACCGTTTGTCGAGGACCATTTGGATGGAAATAAGACAAGTGGGATGATGGAACCTGCCGGCTCCACTCCGGCTCCACCCCACTCAGGGCTGCAAACCCGGGCCAGGTGTGTTTACAGCGGAGCCTCTGCACATCTCCATGTGTTACACCTCCACGGCCTCCGTCTCAGGCCCTTTCAAAACGCCCAAGACACCATCTATCCAGCACCAGGACAGCTCTGGACACCAGGAAGGCAGCAGAAAGAGAGGGCCCCAGGGTGCCTTAGTTGTACCCACAGTAATAGATTAGCTCCTCAGGCTCCAGTTTCCTCTCTGGAAATAAATCTGAGAATGCCATCACTCTCCTGTACTAGAGTCAGTTAACAGAACACACTTCCTTCAGACCGCTCTGCAAGCATTAGCTCTCCTGGACGTGATGGCTAATATTGTCAACTGCCAAGACTTTTCCTCTTGGGCTGGGGCTGTCCAACCAAGGAACCTCAGGCTCTAGTACCGCCTAAAAACCCTCGGGAGTAGAGATCTGTCTAACCCACTGAGCACCTGCCTGCTGTGACATTTGCAAGTGAACGTGCCTTGCGTGAAACCAGGCCTTTCCTGGCCAATGAGCTGCAACCCCCTATCTCGCTGGAGCACCACAGCCATCTGCCAGGCTGAGCTGCGAGCCCCACACACACCCTATGCTGGGAACTGAGCCCAGGGCCTTAGGCGTGTCAGACCAGAACTGCTTTCGGGCCTCAGAGTGAGGGTATTCGGGTGGATGCATGGGGGGGGAGCACACACAGCCGCCTAGGCAGAGTACCAGGCTCAGACTGTTTGTCCTTCACTGCCCCGTCCATTCCTGGGAAAGATAAAGGGAGCACTCTTTCTCCTCAGTGGGGTTTTCTGGGGTTCCCTGACCTGCAGACTAGAGCTGGAGGAGGAATCCCCCAACTCTCTCACCTGACACTCATCAAACCCAAGTGCTGGCCAGCCGGCCAGAGAGGGCTCGCAGCCCACTGTGTGCCTAAGAATCTCTGCGGGGGGGGGGGGGTCTTCCTGCTGGGCACAACAGGTGAGTCCTACAGACGTAGTTGGAGCTCCATTTGATCCGCTTGGGTCTTCCCAGACCACAACCCTTTCTCCACACCCTAACACATACACACTCACAGACTCATATACTCACACACACGAGCGTGCACATACACACACACATACTCACACAATTAGTTTGCCTTCCATTCTTCTAGAAGTTACCAGTCAGCAACGAAAGGACCCAAAAATTACAGCACAAAAGAAACAGAAAAATTCTCAGCAGACACAGAATAATCTTTGAATAATTTAAAATTGTCAGTACACAGATTTATCAAGAAAAGGCCACTCACACAGGTGTGGTGTGCACACCTTTAATCCTAGCACTTGGAGGTAGGGACAGATGGACTGAGTTTGAGGCCAGCTTGTTCTGAGTTTCCAGGCTAGCCAGGGCTACAGACAGAGAAACCCTGTCTCAAAAAAAACCAAAGAAGAAAAGGCCACTCTCCTGTATCAACGTGATGAGTTCATGGCTCAGAAGATGCTGGAAGAGTTACGTGCGGAGCTGTGCTACCCGTGGTAAGTCTGAGGTACAGATTCTAGTTGCTCCTCTTTTCTGTTTATTTAGGTGTTCCAATCTTCACAAATTCCTTACCATAATAAAAGACAACTCTGGCCCCACCTCCACACCTTCCAAACAGGAAATGCCCCGTACCTTGTTGAGCTTGCCAAGTGAAGATATAAGATCCGCCCATTCGCTGGAGGACTCGAAGTTTCTTAAGGCCTTTTCGATCACCGAGGAGTAACTTCTGTACCTGTAGTCACTTAGCAGCTCCTGCTCCTCCGGGTCCATCTTACATTCTCGCACTGAAGGAGGGGTCTACAGGAGAAATCGGAAAATACATGAGGGAGCCGCTCCCAGGCACAAGTCCCTCTCCAACTTGGAGACCTGTGTCCACAGACTCACCAGGCAATCCAATTCAAATATTTACAAGGCTCCTAGGCCAGGCGCAATGTAAATAAAGATACAGAGCTCCCACTGTTATGGGTCCTGAGGGACACAAGTGCGCTGGGTAGAAAGAGGCAAGGATGCTAGGACCAGATCGGCCTAATGGACAACATTAACTCCAGGAGAGAAACTAGCAAAATCACATCCTACTGCTGGCTGCTAATTCTGAACGCAGAAGGGCCCTTCCATCACAAACCTAAGGATGTGTGTGCTTTCAACCAGAAAGGTTCACTTAGTGATTCAATCCTCTACAACTAAATGAGGAGACTGGGAGTATTCTTCACAAAAACCAGATAAGAGGGCTGGCTAGACGGCTCAGCAGGGAAAAGTGCTTGTTACAGGGACCAGCAACCTGACTCTGGGCCAGATGTGGAGAGCGTGCCTATGACCACAGTACCAGGCAGGAAGGCAAGAAAGTTACGAGTTCAACCTAAGATACATGTTCCTGGGGCTCATGACAGACAGACATAGGTAGACATAGGTAGATGGCAGGGAGGAGGACATGAGATGCGGTGGGGCTGGGGGTGGGGGTGGGGCGAGAAAATATAAGCTTCATGAAAACAGCTAGCCAAGCAAGACCATCTATGGTATGACTTCATTTGTATGAAATACCCAAGGCGTGCAAGCCTCTCGTGATGGTAAGCAGGTTAGGGGGTACCTGGGGTAGACCAGAAACAAACAGCGATAGGGTCATTTGAGGTCACCGAAATGAGGTTCTGGCAATCACTGCAAAACCCTGTAAATCTCCAAAAATCGCTGAATTATACACCTGGTGAATTCTGCAGTCTGTAAATTATACCCAAATTAACACTTTTAAAAACTAACCTAAGAAACCCTGTCTCGAAAAATCAAAAAAAACCAAAAAAACAAAAAAACTAACCTAAACTCTGAATTCCATCCGCTCAGCACACTCGTCCCTCATTTTCCCAATTTGCAGAAAGTGGCCCCTATGTGGCCAGGCATGTTGCTCTAGATTTCTTCCTTCCCTTGGCCTGTCACACTCAACCCAAGTCCTGCTGTCCTGGGTGCAAGCCCCTGCTCCCCGCAGGTCCCCCATTCCCATTCTTCTCCCACCCACCACATTCTCACACAGCTCTCCCAGAATCCT
>NC_022010.1:70410042-70427229 GCF_000317375.1 Microtus ochrogaster
CACAAATGCCAGCCTACAGAATCCTCCTGTAAGGTAAGCGAGCTCTCTCCACACAAATGCCAGCCTACAGAATCCTCCTGTAAGGTAAGCGTGCTTTCTCCACACAAATGCCAGTCTACAGAATCCTCCTGTAAGGTAAGCGTGCTTTCTCCACACAAATGCCAGTCTACAAGGCTCCATCCTCTGCTGCCTCCACCGCAGGGGCATGTTCTCAGAGAGACTCATCCTACCACAGAGCTGCGCTATGCAAGTCAATCTGCAATTTCACTCTCAGGAGGACCTGTAAGCTTTCTCTGAAATAACAGGCTTCACGCTTTGTGGAAACAAACAAAAAGGTGATGATCTGGGGCAGTGGTTTAATTTGCCAAGTCTACGAAGTTCCTACAACCGCAAAGTCTATAGCTCAGCACTTTTTTTTTTTCTGTAAAGAATTTCCAGTCTGAACTCCCAACATCACTGCAGCCCTGAAATATCCTATGTGCAGTTTGTTTTACTGAGTGTCCCAGAACCAGGGAAAGAACTTGAGCGGGACTAACAGAGGAACTACTTAGATAACCACAGCTGAATTGGGCATCCAGCGACGTGGCCTGGAGTATCCAGTCTGGGCTGAGGAGATGGCTCAGTCAGGAAAGGTGCTCAGGACCTGAACTGCATCCCCAGAACTCACATAAAAAGGCCAGAAGTGGTGGGGCACACACTTGTCATCCTACCACAGGGGTTCTCTGTCCATAGCCTAACCTGGGCTCTAGGCTCAAGGAGAGACTTTGCCTCAAAATAAAATGGTCTTTTCTGAGAAATGAAACTCAAAAGTTTGACAAACATAGACACACCAGAGTCTGATTTGGGCGAGAAGAAAGTGAAGAGGAAGCTCAACTATGAGCACAGGTGTGGACTCCTGTGTTACCAGGAAGAGAGCCATCACTGATAAGATCAGTGTTCAGGAGCAAATAACAGGCTGCTCCCAGCCACGAGGCTCTCAGCCAGGGATGAAGGTAGCAGGTGCAGCTCTCTGTTATGGTCTGATGCCGGAAGGAAGGGCTAGCTGGTGTAACAGCACGGCTAAGATGCTTAGAAATTACTCATTCAAGCTGTTTAAAACACCTTCAAAATATGGGGCACGGGGAATTACAAAACTACACAGCTTCTGTGTCAGTTCAATACATCTTTCACTTAGGAAGCACCCTGGAGTTTCACGAGGGGCATTCCTGCCAAAAGATGGGACTATTAGGAATTATAGGATTAAGGCTCAGTTCAGCGGGAATCTGTTATACAAGATGTTGAGAATGACCAGGTCAAACTCTACACTGCTCTTCTTGCAAGCTGTCCTGGACACCTTTGTGAGTGGGGCAGCTCAGGTAGCAGAGTGTGTGCTATGTAGACTACAAACGATTATACACAAAGGAACAGGCATACACACAGGCACCCCTGACTCATTAACCTTACCACAGAAAGCATCAGTGGGGGCTCCCTCACCGTACCCATTCCTAATTCCTTAGCTCAAGTGAAAACCCCAAACCATCTGCCAAATCCGGAAGTCGATTGTAAATATGCGTACAAGGAAGGAGTCAGGCGAACACAGTAACAACCGACAAACAGCAGCCTTCCCATTTACCTGTAGATAATAATGTCCCCGCGTCTACAGCACATCAACCCTCTTCACCAACTGGCCCAGTTTTGAATTCGGCCTTTCAGAGAGAGACCAAATGGCACTGGAAAATAAAAGCAAGACACCTGACGCTTCACAGGAATGGCTTTTAAATGTGGGGTGTCCTCGACAAACAACCCTAGACAGGTTTCCGGAGAGGGAGACTGTTGTCACCGGGTGACAACCTCCTCGGCGGCTCATCCGCAGGCGCAGGGCCAGGCCGGCTGGTGCACACGCACGGAAGCTGGGAGTCCATCGGGGAACCGGGAAGCTCTGACCGACAAAGGCTGAGCTTTTGGTACCGCCCTGGGACCGCTGGGCGGAGAAGGGTGGCCGCCCGACCTCCACCTACGGCCGGAGGCCGGTTCACTGGGACCCTGCCCAGCCGCAGAAGGCCGGGGCTGAAGCCCACACCCACGCGCGGCCGTACCCGCAGTGCAGCAGCCTTGCCGCCGCCCGAGCCCTGCGCATCCACCGCTCCCAGGCCGGCGGAGACGAGACTTACGGGCGGCCGTGGAGCTCGGTGGCGGGTGTGTGGACCAGTCGGCTGAGGGAGACAGCGACTCAGCGCTACGGCAGCCCGCGGAGGAAGCGCCGCACCTCAGCCCAGCCGCCGCCACTCCCGGGAACCAGGCAGCTGGGGGCGGGGCCGGAAGGCGGGGCCTCGAGATGGGGCGGGACCCTGAGGCAGGCCCTCGACGAGGGGAGGAGTCTTCGGGGTGTCTGGGCGGGGCCACAACCTTAGTGCGTGGGCGGTGCGGAGGGCGGGGCCTTGACCTCGTGGGTGAGTCTCTCTCCTCGTGGGCGGGGCCCTGGCGGTGGGGTGGGCGTGGCCTAAGCGAGACGGGGCCGGGCGGAGACCGAAGGAGGAGACGGGCAGCAAGGTGGGTGGGGCCTCT
The DNA here is from genome assembly GCF_000317375.1 of Microtus ochrogaster. Taxonomy (NCBI): domain Eukaryota; kingdom Metazoa; phylum Chordata; class Mammalia; order Rodentia; family Cricetidae; genus Microtus; species Microtus ochrogaster. The sequence goes on from NC_022010.1 coordinate 70,412,587, forward strand.
GAGGGCGGGACCGTGGGGTCAGAGGCCTCTGTCCGCGAGGTTTAGACTGAGCCTACAAGCTGCCCCGGGAGGCCCCGTGGTGGTGGACGTGGTTTCGCGGTGCAGTCGGGGGAAGCCTCACACGGTTCGGCAGGTAGCCCTGGGCTTTTCTGACACAAGCAAAGGCTTTCGGACGTCAGTCAGGGCCTGCCCAGAGTCGTTCCTCCTCTGCCCCTTGGGCCCACGGAGGGCTGTTCCCAGGCTTTGCGTCAGGACCACACCCACATCCTCCACTGCGGGGAAGAGGCAGGAAGAATCCCAAGCTCCAGGGTTAGCCGAAGGCTGGGGGTCTCCGGGTTCAGGTGTCTCTGCATCCTCGAACATTAATATCTCGGGACCCACAGCTACGAATCAAGAAGAGTGGCGGGGTCTGGGAGCTCGCAGGGCTCCCCCTGACATTAACCCTGACTCGATCACTCCAGCTGCAGCTCCCAGCCAGCTGAAACAGCGCTGCCTACTGACTAAGTGATCTTGTCAGTGATGGCCTCTTCCCCTTTTAACCCTTTAGAGTCCCTCGATTTTGGAGCAACTCTGGGACTAGGCAGCCCTTGAAAGTTTGGACGGAGCTGGCTAGTTTGATGTCAACTTGACAAAAGCCTGAGTCATCTGAAAGGACGGTAACTCAATTGAGAAAATGCCTCCTTAAGATCCAGCTGTAAGGCATTCTCTCAATTAGTGATTGATGGGGATGGGGAGGGCCCAGCCCTGGCGGGTGCTGGTCCTTGGTTCTATAAGAAAACGCCCGAGCAAACCATGAGAAACAAGCCAGTAAGCAGCTCCCCTCCATGGCCTCTGCATCAGCTTCCTGCCTCCGGGTTCTTGTCCTGTTGGAGTTCTTGCCCTGACTTTCTTTAATGATGAACAGTGCTGTGGAAGTGTAAGCCAAATAAATCCCCCACCCCACCCCAAACTGCCTTTGATCGTGGTGTTTCACCACAGCAATGGTAACTAAGACAACCCAAATCCATTTAGTAATCGTTTATAACGTTCAGTGAATATATATGTTTCTGGGAGAGATCTATATCATTTGTTGATACCAAAATTTGTTGATTCCAAAATAGATCTATCCAAGTGGGCAAGATGGCTAAGTGGGTATAGGTGCTTGCTGCTAAGACTGAGCCTGAGCCAGGCAGTGAGTGGCACACGCCTTTAATCCTAGCACTTGGGAGGTAGAGACAGGTGGATCTCAGTGAGTTTGAGGCCAGCCTGGTCTACAGAGTGAATTCCAGGACAGACAGGACTATGCAGAGAAACCTTGTCTGAAAAACAAACACACAGACAAACAAAAGACTGAATTCAATCCCAGGGGAAGAAAACCAAGTCATAAAAACTGCCTTCTCACAGATGCTTACAGTGTAGTACAGGTGTGCACAATCATGTACACACAAACAACTGTAAAAAAAATTACAAAAAAAAAGCCCGAATGATAACCCTGAACAGGAAGAGTTATGTTAATGTTAAATCTGGGTTGCTGAAAAAAGAACAACAATAACAAAAAATATGGGGCTGGAGAGATGACTCGGGTGTTAAGAGCACTGGCTGCTCTTCCAGAGAACCTGGGTTCAATTCCCAGCATCCACATGGCGGCTCACACTAGCTGTAGTTCCAGAGGATCAGACACCCTCACACAGACACACATGCAGGCAAACACCAGCACACATGGGGTGCGGCAGGAAAGGTTGGGGTGCTGACTTTTATTCCATCCATTTGCTGGATACCAAGTGTTATCGTTCGTTCTGCTGGCCTTCCCTGCCACATGGGACCCTGTCCCTTTAAGAGACAAACTCCGCCCACCCCCAATTACCCCACCTTCCCACTGAGGGAAGCGGATCTACTGCCTCTCCCCCATCTTTCTTCCCCCTTCCCCTTCTCTCCCTACCTCACCCTCCTCTATTTATCTCTTCCATCAATAATTCCTTTATCCTTATACCCTTCCCAATACCCACTAAATAAACTATGCCCAAGCAAAGGGGATGGAGGGAATGAAGAGAAGGAAATGGAATGGGATGGACTTCTGAAACCTCAAAGCACACCTAATCTTAGTCTTTCCAGAAAGTTTCCACCAACTGGGGACTCTATACAATGGGACCGTTCTCATTTAAACCACCATGGTTTTGTCAGTAATGGGCTATAATCTGTGAACAAATTAACCCTCTCATCTTCCAAGTTGGTTTCCATTAATATTTATCACAACCGTGAGTAGCAGAAGAGAATACTGTCTTAATCAAAAAGTAAAAAACAAGAAAATGGAGGAGGAGGATGGAGCTCAGTGGTGGAGTACTCGCTGCCCCTCGTGGTCTACAGGCCCCTTGGGGAATGACCTTAACAGACATGCTTCCAGCCTCTGCTCTGTCTGGGTGGATAGAGACTTCTCTAGCTCAGGACACTCCCCCAGACCCTTAGGGTAAATTTGTTTTCTCAGTCAGTCTGTAGAACCTATCTTTATGGTCTTTACAATGAGTTTCAATGTGGTCACATTGGACCCAGTTTTGCTTACTTTGCTCCTCAAGGAGACTTATGTATGAGGATCAGCTAATTATCACCAATTTTCATCAAATTGTGTGATGTGGGAGTGATTTCTTTCTAATCTGTTGCTTTCATTGGTTAATTAATAAAGAAATTGCCTTGACCCATTTGATAGGCCGACCCTTAGGTGGGTGGAGTAAACGGAACAGAATGCTGGGAGAAAGAAGCTGAGTCAGGCAGTCGCCATGATTCTCCCACTCCAGACAGACGCAGGTTAAGATCTTTCCTGGTAAGCCAGCTCATGGTGCTACACAGAATATTAGAAATGGGTTAGATCAATATGTAAGAACTAGCCAATAAAAGGCTGGAACTAATGGGCCAGGCAGTGTTCAAAAGAATACAGTTTCTGTGTAATTATTTCGGGGCATAAGCTAGGCATGAGGGAGCCGGGGCGGCCGGAATGCAGCCCACTGCTCCTCTTACTACAATTGTGCTGTGCTTAAATATGCCTAAAATAAGCCATTCAGGGTCAAACACCAGAGGTTTGAGCCAATACTGGCTGCTGAGTGTTGAGGTGAATTCCTGTGCCCTGTCTGTCTACAGCTGGTGAACATCCCAGATACCCCGAAATCTCCCTTAAGTTTACAACAACAGAGTTCCCCATGTATCTTGATCAGTGTTCTATGGCTGTGAAGAGACACCATGACCATGCAACTCTGAACATTGAGGTGGCTGGCTTACAGTTTCAGAGGTTTAGTCCATTATCATGGTGGGACATGGTGGCATGCAGGCAGATGTGGTGTTGGAAAAGGAGCTGAGGCAAGAGGAAGTGAACTGAGATATTTGGGTGTGGCTTGAGTGTATATGAGAACTCAAAGCCCACATTCACAATGACATACTTCCTCCAAAAAGGCCACACCCACTCCAACAAAGCCACACCTCCTAATAGTGTCAATCAATCCCTGTGGGGGCCATTTTCTTTCAAACCACCACACCATGGCCTCTAGAATTGTAACAGAAACCAGATGTGCCCAGTGTCAGGTATTAAGGGACTCTATTCAGAGTGTCCTAAATATGCCTTGCTCCCCACAGCTGTGTGATCCAGGACGAGTGAATTAATGCCTCTGAGATTATATGTTCACCTGAACACTGAATGCAGGGTGTGGAGCTCATCCTGTAACCCTCGCACTCAAGGGGCTGGAGCCAGGCACTGATACAAGTTTAGACGGCATAGATTTAGGCCTGAGTCCCCATCTAAAAAAAACTCCCCAAATCAGGTTGGCAAGAAGACTCAGAAAATATGAGCTCTTGCCATACAAACAGAAGCCCTCAGATCCCTGGCAACCATGTGGTGAGAACGATTTTTGAAAGTTGTCCTCTGACCTCCACACACATGCTATGGCATGTAGATGGCATGACTTACTCATCATATGGCATTAACACACACATACTCCACAGTAATAAATAATACAAAGCTTATAAAAATAACAATAAAATGGTATATATGCAGCAATCACCATGAAACTTACTTTTTTGTATGCTACACCCTCCCCGCAAAAAACAAAACAAAAAAAAAAAAACCCAAACTGAAGGAACAGCAAGGAAAACAATAGTGTCATCAGCCATAACGCGTTACCACGCTGGTTACACAGAGCCACGTTGGGTAACACCAGCATGACACACAAGCCAGTAAGTGGTGGGCCTTTAGGTCGTGACCTTGCTTCCCTTTGGGTTCTAAACCCAACTATTATTTTCTTTACAGCATACCATTTCTAGACTTAAGTTCCTTTCACTGCCAGCAGCAGTTCAATTCCATGTAGATAAGGGAATGAGGAATCATAGGCCCATGAGAGTACCTTGAAGCATCTCCTAGATGCCCATGCTCTTGGGAACTATCTGAGGCAAAGGAACAGACATTTTTGGAGGCAAGCTAGTCCCCAGGCCACTTGGTAAATTCTCCTCTTGAGGGTTGACCTATTTTTTCCCTCTGTCTATGACCTGCCTGGGTCTGTCCTGAGCACATGGATGGGTGTGGCCATTCACAGCTCTAGCCCTAAGCCAGTTCTACCAGTCCTGCTTTTATTAGAGCGAGACCAAGTCACCTACACTTGTCACTCAACCATGAGCATCCAGAGGAGAGGCAGCACACCCAGTGAATGTTCTCCTGCTGTGCAGTCTCCTAAGCTTCATGGCTCCACCCTCAAAGCTGGGATTGGCTGGAGAGGAAGGAGAAATGAAAGTCTAGGCAGCTGACTTCTCCACTTCCTGTGTTTAAGCAGAGCCTGCCATGCTGGGTGCTTCTTCGCTAGGTCCCCACCAGCAGCAGGACTCTGGAGACTGGCTGCAGGGGAGACACGTGGCTGTGGAAGCCACACAGAAGCTTGCTGGGACCGTTAGTGGTGTAGGAGCTACAGCCTGGCTGAGTAGATGTTGGATTTCAACAGTGAAGTAAAAGAGAGCTGCGGGCTGAAGAGATGTCTTGGTTGTTAGGAGCGCTTGCTGCTCTTGTAGGGGTCTCTCACAAACACCTGTAACTCCAGTTCCAGGGAATCCAACACCTTTTTTAGGCCTCTATGGGCGCCAGGCATGCACATCGCACAGGCGTGCACACACACACACACACACACACACACACATGCGCCTGTGAACACACACATGGCACTTGCATATATACATAAAGTAAAAGCAAACCTTTTTTTTTTTATTTGAAAAACAAAGCAGGACCAATTGACTGGATGTAAAATTAAGGACCGAAAAGAGTTTGGACACAGCAAATCGTTTCAGATTTCGATTGTGGAACCACACAGGTACAAAGGGCCCTTCCTTCTCAATGTGCAGAGAGGGTCAAACTACGTCAGTCTCTGTTCACTTCTCGCCAGCGTTTACTACACATTAAGTCAGAGCAGATGTTCACCATGTTTGCACGACTTTGTCACAGACCAGCTGGCCCTGAGGCTCAGTGGCATCTGGAGGCAGGAGGGCCAAGTAAACAGGGGTTTCAGCCCCCTCCTCCGCGGTCCTGGAGCCCTCCCATCCCGGGCAGCAGGCATTGAGTAGAATCCTGTCTCCTTTCCTCTTCTCATCCAGTTGCCGGGCCAGGATCCTTGAAAGGACCGTCACCCCCAGCTTGGACACCCCGTAGGCTGAGTCTGGCCAACCTTCCCTCTCGTGGACTTCATTTCTGGTGTCCTCCACAAACTTTCTCATGAGGTCGACCAGGTCCCCTTCTGTAAGGGTGTCGCATCGGAACTTTTCCTGAAGATCTTCACTGCAGTTTTCAAGAGCCTTTGACCCCTGTAGACTGCTGATGTTCACCACTCTCCCTGCAACAGACAACACCGGGGAGCATTGCACTACAGCGGGTACTTCACAGGCGCTAGGCTGTGTGCGCCGCTGCGCTGCGGTCACCATGCAGTTTGTGTTCAATTGCTGATAAAAATAAAAGGTGGAGCCGCAGACACGGCGCAGCAAGTAAAGGCACTTGCCTCCAAGCCCGATGACCTGAGTTCTGTTCTGAGGCCCCAAAGTGGAAGAAGAGAACTGACTCCTGTGGTTTGTCCTCTGACACCCACACACACCCACACCCACACCCACACCCACACCTTTGCGCACGCACACATCCACATGCGCGCACACACACGCACACGCATGGACACACACACACGGACACACACATCCACACACACACGCACGCGCATGCACACACATCCACACACGCACACATGCACACGCATAGACACCCCAAAGAAATTAAACAAAAAATAAAAATAGAAAGCCAGTCTTGAAGACATACAATCTATACACCCAGGGGCATGAGTGCGTGTGTGTGCATGTGCGTGCATGTGTGTGTGTGCGTGTGTGTGTGTGTGTGTATTCCAAAGGGACAAACACATCTCTACCACTGGCCACCAGGGTTTTCTTCCACAGCAACTCTATTCTACTGTTGCTGGAGTTGCTGATTTAAGTTTCATAAAAATTAGTGGAATGCATTCTTAGCGTAGAACTTGCAGCTACTTTTGAAATGGCCCTAACATGCTTCCACCGTTTTGTGATATGTACTCATGTGAAGAGGTGCTATTGGTACTAATGGTTATAAAATCACAATACTGCTTGACTTTTGGAGAATGAGGATAGGCTACATCCTACAGCACCAAATATTCAACCAAGATCGGAACCTCTGTGCAAGTAAAGCATATGCATCTCATTAGCGTGCAAGCTTGCCTTAATCTTAAATGATAAATTCTGGGGTTTTTGTTTTGTTTTTTTGTTTGTTTTTTGAGACAGGGTTTCTCTATGTTGCCCTGGCTGTCCTGGAACCCATCCTGTAGACCAGGCTAGCCTCTAACTCAGAGATCCTCCTGCCTCTGCCTCCTGAGTGCTGGGATTAAAGGTGTGTACCACCACCTGGCTTCATTTTTTTTTTCTTGGTGACAGAGCCTCATGCAGCTTAGGTTTACTTCAAACTCTCTTTAAGGAGCTGAGGATGATCCTGGATTCCTAATCCTCCGGCCCCCACCTCTGGATACGGGCATATGCCACCATATCCAGTTTGTATAGCACTAGAAACTGAACCCTGAACCCATGCTTGGCAAGCTGTCTATCTACCACCTGAGCTATAGCTTCAGCTCTGTAATAGGAATTATTTTAAAATAAACGTCTTGATGGTTCATCATCAGAAAATGTCGGTTTGTATGCCTATTTCATAGACCTGGTGCAGCACTAAATTTCTCCAGAGTGAAAAGGGCATAAGCGGAAAAGGTTTAACAGAACTTGCTTCAAAGATGTGGCACGTTAGGTCTGTAGGAGATCTGTGGCAGCTGGGGACCACCCAAGAGGGAAGTGAAATATGGAATCAGGGAAGGAGTCCTCGGGAACACATCTGTTTGATGTTTTCACAGCAGAGACACATAAGAACAGACACGGGACCCAGGGGCCACCCACAGCCCCATGGTTAAAAATACCGCAGTGGCAAACACACCCTACGCACAGCCAGGACAGGCCTTCTAAACACTTGCGCCACCAGGACGGATGTGCTGTGCAAACTGCAATCCTCGGTTCTTCCTGCATCAGCGACCCACCTTTTCCTCTGTTCAGAGCTCCCATCCAGCATGAACAGATATCCTTTAGCTGCCATTGTGTTCTTGTTTGTTTCTAAGCAACAGAGAAGCTTCTCTTTTACCCCCGAGTTCAGACCCAGCAGACTTACTGCTATGATTTCTAGACCCAAGTCAATCTGTCAGGTGACAGAATCACTGGGCAGTTCTGTAAAAACCGCTGGGTGGCGGTGGCGCAGGCCTTTAATCCCAGCACTTGGGAGGCAGAGGCAGGTGGATCTCTGTGAGTTCGAGGCCACCCTGGTCTACAAGAGCTAGTTCCAGGACAGGCTCCAAAGCTACAGAGAAACCCTGTCTCAAAAAAGCAAAACAATAACAACAAAACCAAACAAAACAAAAAATCTTCTTCCCTCAATACATGTTCTTCACCTACTTATAACCTGCATCCCAAGGGACAGTGCCTTCTTCCTTCAGTATCAAAGCTCTCAATTCCCTGAGTTTGCACAGTTAGCTAGGGCTGTGGGCAGTCGCCTGCATTCCCACCTGCATCCCTGAGCCTAAACCAGAATCAGTCCGCTCCTGGGGGTGATGAACCTAGTGATGACCACATCTACACAGGAGGGAGACCTATTCTCCACCCTGGTTCTGGTTTCATTAATCTAAATTAGCAATAACATGCTAATTAATGTTAATAAGAATTAATATTCACATTGACAAAAATTCATAGCTACTAAAGAGGCATTATTGGGTTCATAATATAATTCCAATACTTGGGAGGCTGAGGCAGGAGGACTGCCATGAGTTCAAGGCCAGCCTAGGTTAAACAGTTTCAGGTCTGCGAAGTCTACATGGAAGGAAGGGAGAGAGGGCGGGAGGGTAAAGAAGAAAGTGAACACTAATTGTAGCTGCTGTTGGATGCCTTCAAGGAATTATGGGGAGAAATTGTCTTGTGTTCTCTTTGATCTAAGTGCACATGTGTGAGAAATACTGGGGGTGATCAAAGGTCAGCCTCATAACAAACAAGGTGTGAGTGTGTGTGTATGTGTGTGTGTGTGTGTGTGTGTGTGTGTCTCCACCCATCCAGAAACATCGCCTGCCTCTTTTTAGAGAGAACAGGCAAGTAGCTCCCTCTAGTGGCTTAATTGTTGCTTTAAGTTATTTTTGTCTTGAGCAAGTAAGCAAGACCAATGTTCGTTATAAGTAATACGTTAAAAGCTAAATAGTAAGAGCCCACAATGGTTAGCACTGCATCCCTCAGTGAACATATGTTTAGCAAAGCCAAATATTCTAGCCATACAATAAATCAGATTTCCCTTTGGGGAGGAAATTGCAGGTTGATTAAAGATGTGACACCCTTCCTTCTGCTGACATGCTGGGCTACCTGAGGCCCAAGCTCCCTGGGGCTTTTCTTTACCTTCCAAATAGCTTGGTTCACATTGATGCTATAATTCTTTTTTTGTTTGTTTGTTTATTTTGTTTTTTGTTTTTCAAGACATAGAGTTTTTTTTTTTTTTTTTTATATATATAGCCTTGGCTGTTCTGGAACTCTCTCTGTAGACACAGAGATTCACCTGCCTCTGCCTCCGAGTGCTATGATTAAAGGTGTGTGCCACCATCTCCCTGCTGATACCATAATTCTTATTTCAATGGAATGAATTGTATTTGATCAGGTAGTGTAGGTCAAGCTGACCTCCAGAATCTCAGGCTCCTGAGTTTGGGGACGATGGGTGTGGAGTGCCCGTAGACTTTCTGTGATCCTGTCACACTAAGAAAATGATGGAGGAGTGACCTTGCAGGTTGGGCGTGAGCAGGTGGGTGGGCAGGAATTCAAATTCCTCTCTTACCACACTTTTCAGATTGAGAATTTCTTACAGCTAAACTGGTAGAGCACCCCTAGAATCCCATGGTGTGGTGGAGCACCCCTAGAATCCCATGGTGTGGTGGAGCACCCCTAGAATCCCATGGTGTGGTGGAGCACCCCTAGAATCCCATGGTGTGGTGGAACACCCCTAGAATCCCATGGTGTGGTGGAGCACCCCTGGAATTCCATGGTGTGGTGGAGCACCCCTGGAATCCCATGTTGTGATGGAGCACCCCTCGGATCCCATGGTATGGTGGAGCACCCCTTGAATCCCATGTGTGATGGTGCACCCCGGGAACCTCAGAACTCAGGAAATAAAAGTAGGAGCACCCCTGGAATCCTAGAAGTCAGGAAATAAAGGTAGGAGCACCCCTGGGATCCCAGAAGTCAGGAAATAAAGGTAGGAGCACCCCTGGGATCCCAGCACCCAGGAAGCAAAGGTAGGAGAGGGCATTAGAATTCAAGGCCAGCCTGGTCTACACAGCAAGCTCAAGGCCAGACAAGACTATGGAGTGAAATCCTGTTTCAAAACAACCACCATCAAACAAAACCAGAGGAAGGTAAACTCTTGTATCTCGAGTTAATTCTCATTCAAAATGTTTAAAAAAGTGTTGTTGTTGTTTTTTTTTTTTTGAGACAGTGTTTCTCTGTAGCTTTGGAACCTGTCCTGGAACTCACTCAGTAGACCGGGCTGGCCTCGAACTCTCAGAGATCTGCCTGCCTCTGCCTCCCAAGTGCTGGGATTAAATGTGTGTGCCACCACTGCCCGGCTGAAAATTGCATTTTTTAAATTTATTTTCTGTGTGTGTATGAGTGTTTTGCCTGTATGTATGTATGTGCACCAAATGCATGCCTTATGGCCAAGGAAATCAGAAGAGGATGTCAGATCCTTTGGAACTAGAGTTACTGATGACTGTGAGCTAAGTGTGTGCTGGGAGCCATGAGAACAGAACCCATGTCCTCTGCAAGAACAAGTGCTATTAATTGCTGAACCATTTCTCTAGCTCTGAAAATTACATTTAAAAAACAACAGCCACAGGGTTTCCCCTCAACATCACAGCTAATCTTGGGGGGGGGGATCTTCAGAGAAGCATTCTGCTCCTCTCCCCCAGCAGAACTGGCCATTTCCCAGGCCTGATTCTTTGTTAATTAATCTGTGTCCCCAAGTCAGCGCCAGGCTCTGTGGATGAGATGGTTCTCAAGTATACATCAGCAGAACTGGCATAAACGTCATTAGAGGGAAATTATAATCTGTTGAACCCCCAGGTAAGATATTTCCCACCAAAGAACATTGCTCATGGATTCTCTCAGTCAGCTTACAACATTTAGAATAAAAACTTTCATGTAAGTTTTCTGAAATTTTATACAAGAAGAAAGATAGAAGGAATGTCATAAGGCCAGACAAGCCAAGGGCAGGCTCATCCTTGCAATATCAGGGGAGGACTCTCTGACATCACAGGGGAGGACTCTCTGACATCACAGGGGAGGACTCTCTGACATCACGGGGGAGGACTCTTTGACATCATAGGGGAGGACTCTCTGACATCACGGCCTTGGGAAACATGCTACATCCTGTGTTGGAGGGTTGAGCTCATGACACCGACCCAAGAACACCAGTCTGTCCCACAGAGCTCTGAAAACCACAGCTAAAAGGCTCAAGGGAGAAGTCAGACACATTGGGAGGGGGGAAAAAAAAAGGTGTTTTCTACCCTGCAACTCATGAGCACATAGCAGCTCAGGGTGACTCCTGTAGGTGGCCCAGTCTGAGGGACCTGTGGCTGCTTCCTGAGGGACATCAGTCCCACACTGGGCTTACCATGTGGCTTCATGATGGGCAGTAACTCCGTGCAGACATTCCTAGTGGCGAAGAAGTTCGTCTTCAGTGTTGTCTCTGCTTGGATGTCGAAGGGTGTTGAATCATCCACTTTGAAAACCATAAGCAAAAAAAGAGGAATTACATTTCCCTCTGAAACTCCAGTGAGAAGGTGGATCCCATCACATAGCAAAGAAGAAGTAAGTTAAATTTAGAACAGTCCTGCTGAGCATGGCGATGTATACATCTTCACACACACACACACACACACACACACACACACACACACGCGCGCGCGCGCGCGCGCACACATGCACGCACATGTACACAATCTCTAAACTAGACCTTGATAGTTTTAAAGCTCTTGTGAGCATAGGGAAAGAACTTTCTGGTCCACACCCCAAGTTTCTCAAGAGCAGCGATCAGGCCACACCTCAAAAACACCTAGTTGGGTTTTCTCATCTCAAGCTGGGATGCACATAGACGGTTCCAGGGTAGAGGGTGACAATGCAGGCTCTGACTCAGCAGGTCTAAGACCTCAGTTTGCCTGTGGACGGCTGGGGCTCAGATTTGCACACTCAGCGCTCACACTTCCAGAAGAAGCAGGAGCTTTGCAGGGCCAAAGGTCACACCCCCTTCATCAGCCACTGACAGTTGCTGGGGTGGTGAATTCCCCCCTCCCCTCGCCCCCAAGTCCAGGGGCTGAGTTTGGAAGTGCGGGCGGGTGGAAGTGTACCTTGGGTCTCATGCAAGGCACAGGTGGCTGCCCAGGACGGACAGGATGGAGACTTAGGCTCCACAATTGTCTCTGTCCCACCAGCGTTTAAAGTGAAGCTGGCCTGTTTGTTTTTGTTCCCAGCACGTGACAACTGGATAACTTTGTTAATTGAGCAATTATTAGAGTAAGCGATTTTTATTTTTTCCCCTTAAGGAAGATGCTTTTCAAAACCACACTTGGAAGTCTGATAACAAACCTTAGTGCCCAGGAGGAGGGAAGCGGGGCTCGCTTCCTTTTTGCTAGAGCTTCTCAAAACGCTCCATTAAAGCCTGTATGAAACCCACTATCGTGCCAGCGCGCGCTAATTGTGTCTGGGCGACCCATTTCCTGTCCTCAGCAGATGTCTCCTGGCATCCATGAATGCGCCCTTGTTTCACGCAAAGCTAAAGCTCTAACCGTTTTTGGAAGACCCTTCTGTGAGAAAAGCCTTCGTGCGCGGGACAGAAAGCTGATGAGCTTGGCAAGGCGTGGCCCACTCCCAAGAGACCGGTTTTCTCGCAAACAAGCGCAGCTGAAAGTTCCAAGGACGGCCTCCGGCAGCGCACAGGCCAGCACAGGCCGCTGGCCGGCTGGGCAGGCGGGGCGTGGAGTGGGGCGCCTGGGCAGGCCCGCACCCGAGTCACGGCACGCGGGAACCCGCCGCGCAGGGTGTGAGCTGGGCGCGACGAGAGGAGATGGCGCAGCCCTCTCGGATCGCCAACGCTCGCTGCCCAGCACCCTCGAAGAACCCCGGGCACCTCCTCCTGGAGCCCCGCACCTACTTCTAAAGGCGATGCTCGCGTTGTTGACCAGCACGTTAAGTCCCCCATACTCCCTGCGTAGGAAGTCGCGCAGGGCGCGGATGCTCTGCAGGTCGTCGATGTCCAGCTGGTGGAAGCGCGGGCTCAGGCCCTCCGCCTGCAGCTGCTGCACCGCCGCCTTGCCACGCGCCTTGTCCCGAGCGGTGAGCACCACGTCCCCGGAGAACTTCCGACAGAGGTCACGCGTGATGGAGAAGCCTATGCCCTTGTTAGCCCCGGTCACCAGCGCCACGCGGCTGCAGGATGACATATCGGAGGGACACGCGGATCACCGGCTTGCAGGGCCGGCTGCGCAGCGGGCCACGCGTGGTTAGAATCGTGGCGCAGGACTAAGTTCTGGGACCCGGCGCAGCGACTGCTAGAGAACAAGGCCCTGGGCGTCGGTCCCTCCCCTCCGAGGAGGGGCCATCTGTTCCCGAAGGGTCCGCCTCTTTCCTCAAGCCCGCCGAGGTAGTCATCCGAGCTCGGAGCTGTGTGTGGGTCAGAGACCTGCTCCCAAAGAAATCGGAAGGGGTCAGCAGGACTCTTGGCAGTCGGATGGAAGCAACTATTTTGGGAAAACCTCAAAAGGAGGAAAACAAGTCTACGTAATTTTCTTGGACCGGAGCCCGTCGTTTTGTGCAAAATGTAAATGCTTGCTTCTGGGGAACTTGCTTCTGCACTGAGGTTACTTAACGCTGAGCCGCTGTAGCGCCGATTCCCGGTTGCCTGCTTTAGGGAACAGAGCCTGGGAGGAGACTTGACAGGTGTGGGCGAGCTCTGCGCGTCTGGAGGTCTCCGTGCGCACCCACGTGGGAGAGCAGGCTTGCGTTTACAGGACCGTTTTGTATGTAATCCGCACACCTACAGGAGCCAGCACTGCCGGCCTTTTTGGTTTTCCCAAGTATGTAGGTAGACCTATATGGGTCTAGAGCGATGCAAATCCTCTCCCCACGAGACCGAATTCAGAAACAAAATTCCAGGAGCGTCTAAGTGTGGGCGTGAACTTAGACCTCCTCCCATTTTCTGTGGAATCCCAGTCGGCGTTGATCGCAGGGATTGGCTAGCGATTCGGGGTTTAAGGACAACTAAGTCCTCACGGTGATTCAGCGTTTCCCATGCGGATCCTGTCAAACTGCCCCAGCCTCTTGTTCCTGACTCCACCTTCTCTTTCAAAAGATCCTCTAGGTCAGAATGATGAGCTCCAGGAGGGGCTGGTAAGCCTGTGATGGTTAGCTTGAGAGACAGACCTCTGGGTGTGTCTGTGAGGGACTTTCTCAATAGGCTGACTGGGGTAGGAAGGCAGGATGGGATGCCGAGCTGAAGCTGTGGAACTGACTCAGTGGGTAAAGGTCATGAGGACTAGAGTTCAAATCCCCGAGGTCCACATAAATGTGGGGCAGGGTGGCTGGTCTGCAATCCCAGCCCTTAGAAACCAGAGGCAGGATTCCTGGCTGGTCTGCAATTCCAGCCCTTAGAAGCAAGCTGACTAGCCAAGTTGGCAAGGTCTGGGTTCAAGTGAGAGACCCTGCCTCAAAAAAACCGGGAGGAGATGGATGGAGCAAGACGTTTGATGTCAGCCTCTGGCCTTGGCACTCAAAGACACCCCACCCCACACACAATGGCACATACATGCACACACACACACACACACACACACACACGCAAAAAGAAACGTGAGCTGAGCACTGGTGTGCATTTCTCTCAGCTCCCTGACTGCAGACACAGTTAGACCATCTGTGCCATGTTCCTGCCATTATGATCCCACGATAATGGGCAGGACCCTCCACTGTGAATCAAAACACACCCTTCCTTTCTTCCTTCCCTTCCCTCCCTCCCTCCCTCCCTCCCTC
>NC_022010.1:70427373-70434875 GCF_000317375.1 Microtus ochrogaster
CTTTCTTTCTTTCTTTCTTTCTTTCTTTCTTTCTCTGTGTAGCCCTGGCTGTCCTGCAACTCTCTCTGTAGACCAGGCTGGCCTCAAACTCACAGAGATCTGCCTGCCTCTGCCTCCTGAGTGCTAGGATTCCACTGCTCTCTTCCCTAAAGACCAGTGGGGAGTTTGGAGTGTTGTTCAGTGCTCACGCACTTGCCTAGCATACCGATGTGAATGAAAGTTCCTGAAAAATAAAAAGCTGAGTCTGGCTGTGAACAGAACTCCTGGAAAGAGGTTCTTTGTCTGCAGAGACTGCCGGACCCAGTTGGAATTTCAGTACTACTGAGAGACTGGGATTTTTCAGGTTCAGAGACTAATTACTTTCTCTTGGGCTGGTTTTAGCTTTTGAAATGGCCATTCTCTGCCCCAAAACAAAACCCTTCAGAAACTATTCTCAATAGAACTAGAGTGATTTCTTTCCACCATTTATTATAATAGAAAACTTGGGGACAAATATAAATGTAAGAACCCAAGACAATCACCATGGCTGTGACACACCTGCCACCACTTGCTTCTTGTCTCAAAAGCCTCCTATTAGCTGGAGACCTCCTTTCCTTAAGTTAGCCGGGGTGCTCTGTGATCCATTCTGGACAACTGAATGCAAACTCTGCCTCTCTAACCAATGCCTGACTTCACTGAGCATCAGACCACAACACAGACAAAATTCCCACAACATTACCCCCTTTTTGTTTAATTAAAAAGGAAAGTTTCTAATGCTAACATAGTAAAATATGTTATATAAAATATGATATACAATAAGAATGATAATCAGGTAATGTCTAAATAGAAAGGAAAGGTAATAACCTTAATAAAAATAAAGCTAGAGATAGCAAGAACAATTATCAAGTAAGAAATACATTCTCAATGCTCAGTCCATATGTGTTTGGGAAATTTAGAGAGATGACTCTGTTAGATGTCCTCTCCTGAAGAGTTCAAAGTTTTGTAGCTAATTTACTTCCTACCATAATTAGGATGACCGTAACTATTCAGTCAACCCCATTAAAGACCTGAGAAGGAAATATTAATACCCAAGTAAACAGGAAGTGCAGAGCAAGTGTCTTCCAAAAAATTAAGAGATGACAGAAATATCTGGCTGTCCAGACATTCACTCAGGTTTCCTCTGTAACTTTGGGGCATCCATACCTGGCCTACAGGCTTAGAATATCTGACAGACTTTTCTGTGGAGCAGGAAATTTTGAAGGACTGTGCTGTGGGTCAGTGGTCTTTTATCCTGTCACTTGTATTATTATTTTTTTTAAAGATTGTATTTATTTATTAAGTATACAGTATTCTGCCTGCAGGTAAATGGGCAGGCCAGAAGAGGGCACCAGATCTCATTACCAATGGTTGTGAGCCACCATATGGTTTTGGGAATTGAACTCAGGACCTCTGGAAGAACAGCCAGTAGCCAGTGCTCTTAACCGCTGAGCCAACTCTCCAGCCCCACTTGTATTATTTTTTAATAAAATGCTGATTGGCCGATAGCCAGGCAGGAAGTAGAAGCAGGGCAATGAGTAGTCTGAAATATCTTAGACTGAAAGAATGACCAAGATCAAAACATTGATGACAACTTATGCTGGAGAGGTTGTGAGGTAAAGGGAACACTTCTGCATTGCTGGTGGGAATGCAAGCTGGTACAACCCCTTTGGATGTCAGTGTGGCGATTTCTCAGAAAATTAGGAAACAACCTTCCTCAAGACCCAGTAATACCACTTTTGAGTATATATCCAAAGGATGCTCAATTGTGCCACAAGGGCATGTGCTCAACTATGTTAATAGCAGCTTTGTTTGTCATAGGCAGAACCTGGAAACAACCTAAATGCCCCTTGACGGAGGAATAGATAAGGAAACTGTGGTACATTTACACAATGGAGTACTACACAGCAGAAATAAATAACGACAGCTTGAAATTTGTAGGAAAACGGATGGAGCTAGAAAACACTATTTTGAGTGAGGTAACCGAGACACAGAAAGACAATTATCACATGTACTCACTCATAGGTGGTTTTTAAACATAAAGCAAAGAAAGCCAGCCTACAAACCACAATCCCAGAGAACTTAGATAACAATGTGGACATTAAGAGAGACTTGCATAGATCTAATCTACATGGGAAGTAGAAAGTAGAAAAAGACAAGCTCTCCTGAGTAAATTGGGAGCATGGGGACCTTGGGGAAGGGTTGAAGGGGGATGGGAGAGGTAGGGAGGGGAACAGAGAAAAATGTAGAGCTCAATAAATATCAATAAACCGGGGCTGGAGAGATGGCTCAGAGGTTAAGACTCTTCCAAAGGTCCTGAGTTCAATTCCCAGCAACCACATGGTGGCTTACAACCATCTGTAATGAGGTCTGGTGCCCTCTTATGGCCTGCAGGCATACACACAGACAGAATATTGTATATATAATAAATAAATAAATATTAAATAAATAAATATCAATAAAAAAGAAAAAAATGTTATCATTCACTGCAGAAAACTTAAACATTTTAAGTGTTACATGCAGTAGATCTTGGGGATGTTAAAGGACCATAATCTATTAAATACATCCAGGATACACAGGTTTAATTCCTAAATACCTGTTTCAGACTCAGGCCTGATGTCACATACAGAAAGCTAAATGAAGCCTAAGGTTAGAATTAGTTAGTACTCTTTTTTTGTTGTTTGTTTGTTTTGTTTTTCGAGACAGGGTTTCTCTGTGGCTTTGGAGCCTGTCCTGGAACTAGCTCTGTAGACCAGGATGGTCTCGAACTCACAGAGATCCACCTGCCTCTGCCTCCTGAGTGGTGGGATTAAAGGCGTGCGCCACCATTGCCCAGCTTTAGTTAGTACTCTATACAACCATTAATATCAAAACAGAAAGTTTTAATTTTGAGATAGTATTTTTACCTTAAGAAAAGTTTTAAAGAGTCTAAATAAATCTGAGGGATATGAGATTAGTGACAATATAACAGTCCCTAGATTTTTTTTTCCTGTCCCATACCAGGTGGTTCTTCTGATACGAGACAGAGACTTTAGATTTTTTTTTAACAAACATGCGTCACTTTAGAGAAGGAGAGAGTCACACTCCACCTCCAAAGCCCACTTTAGTTTTTAATTGAGTCGAGACTGCATGAAGATCATGTGTCTGTCTAACATGTCTGTAGAGACCAGCAGAAACAGAAATTTAAAAGGTTTATGAAATTTTACCCTGTTGAGAGTGTACTGTAACATTAGGCCAGTGTATTACCCCTTTTCTTGGTATATTTTTTCAGATAGTTCTCCGTTCTTTGGATCCTTCATTTGTCCAAAGGTCTTCGGATTCTTTAGCTGGATGTTTTTATTTTCCTGGAAAGATGAAAACAAAACCCTGCCCTGACCTTAATTTTGGGGTGTTTTCCTTTTTTGCCAGGTTGAATTGCCATGTTGTTTGATGAACTGATTGCCTTCCCTAATCAAGAGATCTTTCATGTTTGAACCACATCTTTATCAATTTTGATGGTATCCATGAGTTTTCTTCTTCTGTGGAGACTGAGCAAAACCTCTTCCCCCAATGTAACACATATCCTGGTTTGCATTCTGGGATAAACACATCTTTAAAGTACATAGACTGATTCAGTTCAGTGGGGTTTTTTTTTTCCTGTTATTCAGTGTCTCTCTGCAGTGGTTGTTCCCTTTTTATTAGCATTTAAAAGTTTCAAAGTTAATAAATCTTTGTGTAATCTATCTCTAGGGGGTCACTATTACCTTTTTCTGTTTATTGAGCATTTCTTTTAGAGTTTGATTAGATCTTTCTATAACTGCCTGTCCTGTAGGGTTGTGTGGTACACCTGTGATATTCTTCATGTTGTAATATGTAAAAACTGTTTCATTTTACTGTAGACATACAATGGATCATTGTCAACCTTAATTTGTACAGGTATCCCCATGATGGTCACAACTTCTAATAAATGTGTAATTACAGAATCAGTCTTTTCAGAACTCAAAGCAGTTGCTCATTGAAATCCTGAATATGTATTTATGGCATGGCATATATACTTTAATTTTCCAAACTCTGCAAAATGGAACAGATCCATTTGCCAAATTTCACTTTTTTGAGTACCCTTTGGGTTACTTCCTGCAGGTTTTGAGGGTTGATTATACAAAGAACAAATAGGACATGGCCTAATAATTTCCTTGGCTTTTGTCAAGTGATAGAAAAATCTTTTTTCCAAACCCTTCCTATTAATATGGTGTTTCTTATGAAATTCTGGATGCTTCTAGCACCTTTCCTATAGTAGCTGATCAATTTCATCATTACCTCATGCTTGAGGGACTTGGAGACCTGTATGGGGTCTGATACGTGTTATATACAAGGGATGATTCCTGTTTCTGACTGTCTCCTGTATTGGATAAATAATGAAGTTAGTTCTGAATTATCAGGAATAAGTTCAATATGTAAAACAATTCTTTCTGCATATGGAGAGTCAGTAACTAAACTAAAAGGTTCTGGAAAATCTAATAATACCATGAGAATAACATATAATTCTGACTTTTGAATGGAATCATAAGTGTTTTAAATTTCTTTACCTACATTTATTGATTTATAACCTGTCTTTATTATTTCTAAATTAATATAGAAATTTTATTTGCATTAGCATAGAATGTAGGGGCTCCAGAAACTGATGCTCCCTGAACCATATGAGGAAGAACCAAAATGGTTTTTTATAAACGGAAGTCTCTTGCTTTGGGAGTATCTGTTGCTAATCTCTCCCAAAAAAATCACTGCAAGCTCTTTTCAATGTTCACATTAGTAAAAGGTACCACAATTTCTGCTGAGTCTATCCCTGTTAATTGATGAAGTCTCAGTTTCCCTTTCAGAACCTATAGAGGTCTGTAGCCAGAGGCTGCTTGTTTGTTCCTGGCTGCCCAGACCTGAAATAATCACACAAAACTATACTAATTAAAACACTGCTCGACCTATTAGCTTAGACGTCTTATTAAGTAATTCTTACAGTTTAAATTAACCCATTTCTATTAATCTGTATATCACCACATGGCTGTGGCCTACTGGTAAGGTTCTGTTGTCTGTTTCCTTCAGCAGCTACGTGGGGTCTCCCTGACTCTGCCTTCTTTCCTTATCTATCTCTGCTTGGAATTCCTGCCTTGCTCTATCCTGTGCTACCATTTGGTCCAAAGCAGATTCTTTATTAACTAACTGTAATAAAACGTATTTACAGCATACAGAGGTGAACCCCACATGAGAGGTCTTTAGGTTTTTACTCTGTGTGGCAAAAATATCCTTTCTAGAATATTATCTTCTCTCTGCACAAGAATCCCTGGTAAAAATATCCTTTCTAGAATATTATCTTCTCTCTGCACAAGAATCCCTGGCAAAAATATCCTTTCTAGAATATTATCTTCTCTCTGCACAAGAATCCCTGGCAAAAATATCCTTTCTAGAATATTATCTTCTCTCTGCACAAGAATCCCTGCAGGAGGATGAGTAGAAGGTCAAAGACTGGAACACAGTCAACTCTGCATCCAAGGGATCCACATGTGCACCCTGCGATTTCTTTTCCACCAGAGCCTAGTCTCTCTTTGCTTCAGCTGATAATTTTCTTGGACTACTCAAGTCCTTCTTACCTTGTAAGGTTTGAAATAAATTCCTGAGTTCCTTAGTTCCTGAGTTGTTAATCCAGTTGTGAGCTGTAGTCAGATAATATCTCCCAGCAATTTTTGAAAATCATTAAGAGTTTGAAATTGGTCTTTCACGATTTGTACTTTTTGTGGTTGAATTTTTTTCTTTCTTTTTTCGAGACAGGGTTTCTCTGTAGCTTTGGAACCTGTCCTGGTACTAGCTCTTGTAGACCACACTAGCCTTGAATTCACAGAGATATGCCTGCTTAGAACCTTTTCTAAGGCTTGTATCTTCTGAAGAGTAAGTTTTTCGTAAGGTTTTAATCTTATTAGCCGATTTCTATATTTGGCCCAATTATCAAACTATTTTTAAGGACAAAATATGAATTGCCAAACGGATAATAATTATGACTGACATTAATATCAATCCTAGCTAAGCTGTTTATCTCATTTATTTTTTTTCTGTTTGCATTGGGTCTCTAGTAACAGTAAACAGGATACTAATTCCCTGTATTGTGGTATTTCCAATTTTTAACATGGGAAAGATTTTAAGATTGTTTTTCTACACTTTTCTTTTTTAAAATTTAATCCATTTTCTTTTTAAAATTTAATTAGTTAATTTAATAGCCTAGTTCGCCATTTAAAAATTCCCAACTGTCTTTATCTCTGCCACCAATGCTTGGAGTGGAAAGGCATTCAGGTGTAGTGACAATGTTTGACCAGCAGGTGGAGCACGTGTGACACCAACGCAGGAGGGAAGATCCAGGAGAGAGTTCTGGGGGCGTGGCCAGTCTGCTGGGCTAGCCTCAGCCCTGGGGCTAGCCATATTTGGCTTGAAAGGGGTGGCTGTGTTATAGGGCCTGGCTGGAGGCAACTGCAGCTGTTTGGGATAAGACTCCTGCCTTACGGGAGTGGTTGGGAGGCCAATCTTGGCAGCTTGGTGTTAGCAACCATAAAGGTCAGAACCCTGAGCAGGCCTCAAGGCGGATGAGCTCTGGATTGGCCCCGTGAGAGGGATTCAGAAAAATCACTGAATGCAGGAAGGCAGGCTGGGCGAGGGTGGACTGGGGAAGGTTGGGTCTTGTTCTCTACTGCTACATCCTGCTACATCATGGCAGGGCAGCGGTTGGCATGCCACCTTTGCATGGTTTAGCAATGTCCCACATTGGCACCAGATGTTGAGATTTCTTTTAATGTTTATTATAATATAAAACTTGGGGACAAAGATAAAGATAAGAACCTGAGACAAAAAAAAAAAAAATAAGGACCTGAGACAATCACCATGCCTGCGTCACACCCTTCACCATTTGCTTCTATGCTTGAAAAGGCCCGTGTAAACTGTCAGCCAGCCTCCTAATCCCTGGAGGCCTATCTTTCTCATGCTTGCTGGGGGGGAAACTCTGTGATCCATTCTGAACTCTGCCTCTCAAGTCAGAGCCTGACTTCACTGAGTGTCAGACTACAACATAGACAAAATTCCCAAAACACAGAACATTAGCTTCCACCAATCCAAGAGCTGATACTGTCCTGGGACAACATCTGGGCCTAGAGCATAGCTCCCTGTCTCTTTGTACCTGCCTCTCTGGTGTACCCGCAAATGTAGTCTAAAGTAGCCTTGATTTATGACTTTCTTTGTTCTGTAAAAACTATAAAACTTTCATGAAACAGATTCTAACCCTAACCCTCAGTTGGAACCTAGAACTTGGAATAATATAAATTTGTGATCTTGGGCCGTGGTTACTCAGTGACTCCAGAATAAACTGTCTTGTTGTGGAGATTACTTTAACTATGGAAAGATGTGTTACATTTGTTTATGCTTCATTTGTTTAATAATGTAAACAAATCGTGCCGGGCGATGGTAGTGCACGCCTT
>NC_022010.1:70435130-70436892 GCF_000317375.1 Microtus ochrogaster
GGCTGAATGGCCAATAGCTAGGCAGAGAAAGGTTAGGCAGGACATCTGGGGACAGGGAGTCTCAGAGAAGAAGAAAGGTGGGGTGGTCAGCTGAGAGGGAGCAGATATACGGGGCTGGGGTGAGGGGGGGGTAAAAGCCATGACTCACATGGAAGCATGTAGATGAATAGACATGGGTCATTATAAGAGTTAGGACAAGCCTAAGCTATAGGCTGAGTTTTCATAATTAATAAGTCTCTCTTTCATGATTTGGGGGCTGAAAATCCACCTGCTACACTGTCTCTTATTCCTTTTAGGATAAGAACTATGGTTTTTATGTCAACATTTGGTATGGGGTTGAGGGGGTGGAAACCTATGTTAAGTGCATACCCAGGCTGGTGAACATCTAATTTCACAGATGGCAGCAGGGATGTCAAAGGACGACCCCAACATAGGAAGTTATCTTGGTTCTCACTCTAAGATTTTTTTTTTGTTCATGTTTTTCAAGACAGGTTTTCTCCGTGTAGTCCTGAAACTCACTTGTAGACCAGGCTGGCCTTGAACTCAGGGATCTGCCTGCCTATGTCTATGGAGAGATTAAAGGCATGAGCCACTACTGCCCACTCTAAGAAGATTAAACAAAGGGGAAAGGCTCTAGTCACCAAGCCTGATGACTTGAGTTTAATATGAAACCTGGGGTCAATGTAGTGGAGGGAAAGAATTGACTCTTTCAAGTGGTTCTTAAACACACACTCTAATGTAATAATTTTTTTAAAGGAACAGTTCTATTTAATTTTCCTCTCTTACCTTCCTCCCATCCTCCCTCCTTCCCTTTCTCCCTCCCTCCTTCCCTTCCTTCCTCATTCCCTCCTATCCTCCCTCCTCTCCCTTCTCTCTTCCCTCTCTTGCCTCCCTCCCTCTCTCCTTTCCAAGATAAGATCTTTGTTGTTGCTCAGGCTGGCCTTGAGCTCAGCTGAGATGACCTTGAACCACCTATTTCTGCTGGAATTTCTGGCCTGTAGGCCCTGTTTGTTTCTTTCTGAGACTTATTTTTCTGATACAATGCTGGTGTTTTGTTTTCCTTTGGAGATAGGGTCTCACTGTGTTGCCCAGGTTTGTTTTGAAATTCTTGTTCCAGCAATTTTGCAGTCTCATTCTCCAGAGAAGGTGCTAGTTCCACAGGCACATGCGGCTGTCAGGCTTTCATCCTTCCATCTCCCTAATATATCTGGCAAAAATTTAATGTGTCCAAAAGAAGATTTTGTAAGAAACCAACTTTTGCATTCCTTAATGCTCTTTTTTCCATTTCCCTTGATATTTAAATCTCTTTTCTGATGTCTACTTTCTGATTTCTGCTCACTGTGGATTTTATTTGCTTATTGGTCTCTTGAAGCAAAAGCCACAGTTGCTGGTTTGAGATGTTTCCTCTTTTGGTGGTATTTTTAAATATTGCTTTTGAAGAATCCAAGAATAAGAAAATAAAAATGTAAATTCCAAAAATAAGAATGTAGAAATAAAGAAATATAAAGTTATAAGTCTAGGAAAATGAGAACAGACTCTCAGTAACTTTCTCAGCAGATCAAGGATCAGTCACATTCACTGTTGTTCTTTCTGTGGGGTTGGAGAGAAAACACGAGACACACAGCCTTTGGCTCCATGTTTGATGATGATTTCTGTAACGACAGCTGGATGGTTATTTAGGAATTTAAAGAAGAGAGGGTGTGTTAACACAGGAGGATTAAGTGAAGGATGGGACCATTGTTTTCCTTAGACTGGAGTAGAG
>NC_022010.1:70443451-70450056 GCF_000317375.1 Microtus ochrogaster
CTTGGGTAAGCCAGTTCTAATAGCTGGTGTTGGCATTGTATCCTGTCCTTGTGCCTTCTTACTCTGTTCACCAGCTCCAATCATTTCTTCAATCATTTCAAGTCTTTTTATTATTGTCTCTTTTGAATCCTGAATCTCCTGACCTGCATGAGTTTCTCGTAAAGATTGTATGGTTCTTAGAAGTGCCATATTCTTCCTAAATGATAGAATATGCAAAAGAATACTGAAACCTCTTAACCAGTAAATTAAGTTATCCTCATAGTCATATAAACCTTGCATGATATAACCCATTGTATTGGTAACCAAAACAGTAAAATTTGTGTTGGAAACGAAAACTGCCACATTACCTATTATCCAGCAGGTGGTGCTGTTGCCAAGTCGCTATGAAAATGGGTCCTGTTTCAGTGTCCGCCTAGTGTTTGTTAAAAACTGGGAAATGCAAGTTGCTCAAAAAGTAAATGTAATTAAATCAATTCCGTACACAGAACCATAAACCCAGAATCCAGGGGTAGAGAAGAGTAACCCGGAAGCCGTGTATGCCTCCATGTGACAGAGTCACCCTGAGGGGTTGCAACTTTCAGCAACAGCGTGCTCTGGTTCGCGCCACTTAAGAGCTGTGCTTGCAAGGGAGATTTAAAAACGACTCAGAAAAGAGCAAACCACGCGGGCAGAGACTACATGGGCCTGTGGAGTTTAAATCCACATGGGGAGGCAGACAATAGGGTGTGTGGG
Organism: Microtus ochrogaster; assembly: GCF_000317375.1. Lineage (NCBI taxonomy): Eukaryota > Metazoa > Chordata > Mammalia > Rodentia > Cricetidae > Microtus > Microtus ochrogaster. The sequence goes on from NC_022010.1 coordinate 70,444,184, forward strand.
GACTTGAAGTCAATCTGAGGTGTCTAAAGGGAAAATATAAAGAACTGCAGCAAGAAAAGCCACTGCGTGATAATTTATATTAAACTGCTGGCTCCACGCACAAAGCACAGGCCGTGGCTGAGAAAGGGAGGGGCTTGTGCCAAGCCGAACTCTCAGTCGGCAGCTGAGCGGGGGAAGGAGAGGTCCTAAAACCAAACGTTGGGCGCCAGTTGAAGGCGTAAGTCACAAACAATGCCACACCAGTTTAGAATCATGATTAATAGGTTGGTATTTATTTAAAGGGAAAAAAACTTACAGATAACCGTCCCAGACAACAGCCCTTTGCGCAATCAGGAAGGAGTCTAGTCACCGGAAACAGAGCAGGAAGCGAAGAGAGCGAGAAGGGAAGTAGCCACTTTTTTAAAGGGAGAGAGACCACGTCCTAATGGGCTGGTAGCTCTGTGGCTATAGGATGGAGGAGCAGAAGGACCTCCCGCAACACCACCTGAGGAAGGGGTAGCCCTCTAAAGAAGAGGTAGCGCCCTGAGAAGAGGTATCCATCTGAGGAAGAGGTAGCCCCCCCTGAGGAAGGGGTAGCCACCTGAGGAAGGGGTAGCCCCCCCTGAGGAAGAGGTAGCCCCCTGAGGAAGAGTTAGCCCCCTGAGGAAGGGGCAGCCCTCTGAGGAAGGGGTAGCTCCCTGAGGAAGAGATAGCCCCCTAAGGAAGAGGTAGTGCATTTTAGGGCACAAGTCAAACCCTCTGACATACTGGCAGGAGGCAGAGGAGAGGGTTGGGGGCAGGATGTGTGGCTACCATTAGCCCCTGTGATGTAAACTCACTTCTCCAGGTGAGGTCATGGCTATAGACTCACAGGTGATGCTCTCAGCAGGGTGGTTGGCTGGCAGGGTTTTTGAGAGGGGATGGGCATGAGCAGTCGCCTGGACTGGATTTTAACATTACACTCTTGTGCATACCATGCTCAGAATATTCTTTTTTATTATTATTACTTTATTAATACTAGGAATTAAAATTTCCACTTCCTCCCCTCCTCCCACTTCCCTCCCGCTCCTCCACTCACCCTTCCCTCTCCCCCTCCAGTCCTAAGAGAGGGCAGGGTTCCCTGCCCTGTGGGAAGTCCAAGGCCCTCCCCTCTCCATCCTGGCTTAGGAAGGTATGCATCCAAATAGACTAGGATCTCAAACAGCCAGTACGAGCAGTAGAGACAAATCCCAGTGCCATTATTATTGGCTTCTCAGTCTGCCTCAATTGTCAGCCACATTCAGAGGGTCCAGTTTGATCCCATGTTCATTCAGTCCCATTCCAGCTGGCTTTGGTGAGCTCCCATTAGAACAAGCACACTGTGTCAGTGGGTGGATCAACCCCTCATGGTCCTGACTTCCTTGGTCATATTTTCCCTCCTTCTGCTTTTCAACTGGACCTTGGGAGCTCCGATGTGAGTCTCTGTCTTTATCTCCATCTGTCGCCAGACGAAGGTTCTAAGGTGATATTCAAGACAGTCATCAGTCTGACTACGGGACAAGGCCAGTTTAGGCACCCTCTCTTCCACTGCCCAGGGTCCTAGCTGGGGACATCCCTGTGGACATCTGGGACCCCCTGTAGAGTCAAATCTCTTGCCAACCCCACAATGCCTCCCTTAATTAAGATATCTTCTTAATCTCTTCCAATTGAGGCTGCTGCTTGCAGCAGTCCTTGGTCCCTGGCTCCCTAACTCTGGGCTGTGGTCCTCAGGCCCTGACTCCATAATTCCAATTTCCCTTACATTTTCATCTGTGTGACCCATTTTTCTGTTTCTTGTATAGATACTGGTTGTTGAATTTAGGATCCTCTCTAATCTGACTTCTTCTTTTTTGTTACTCTGTGTAGCCCTGGCTGTCCTGATCAGACTAGCCTTGAACTCAGAGATCTGCCTGCCTTTGCCTCCTGAGTGTGGCATTAAGAGTGTGTGCCTCCCCTGCCTAGCTAAGCATACTTCATATTAGCTAATGGCATCAGAAGATTTCTCTTTGGGATGCAAAATTAACATTTATACTGTGTGATGAAGCTGAAGGAAAGTGGCATGCATTAGGGCTTGTGAGATGTCAGTTCGTTTAACTAAATAAAAATCCAGAAAGTAAAAAACAAAAATAAAACCCAGACTGAAAATTATGGTGAGGCTGGAATTCAAAGACACGGTCATAGGATCTTTGGTGCAGGAGGCATGGCTGTCTGAGGAGGGACACAAGGGGCCAGCATTTGTGAACAGCAGACAAATTCTGTCTCCAATCCTGTCCCTCCGGGTCGGTACCATTTGAGAAGCAGCAACTGTCAGATCCCCCTGCAGCAGACTCATTCACTCCAGCCACACTTCTTTCCTACCATGGTGGATCAGCTTCTAGCCACCACACCTTTCCTACCACGGTAGACCTGCTTCCAGCCACCACGCCTTTCCTACCACAGTGGTCCTGCTTCCGTGGACCTGCTTCCAGCCACACGGTGGTCCTGCTTCTAGCCACCATGCCTTTCCTACCACTGTGGACCTGCTTCCCCTTGAACTAGGAGCCAAAACCACTCTCTCCTCCCTTATGCTGTTTCTGTGAAGTATTTGGCCACAGTGATGTGCAAAGTAACGGACACTGGAACTTGGTGTCAAGAGTGCATGTTGCAGGGTGTGGAGCTGCTTTGGGAACCAGCTTAGGAGGATGGAAGAATGGATCTGTGGCTAAAGAAAACCTAGCCTGCTGGGAGCAGAGACTAATGGCCACTTGTGGAGAGCATGTGGAAGTCCAGGGTGCCAGTAGAGACATAGCGTTTACAAGGTTTTAGGGGGGAACGAAGACACTATTGGGAATTATAACATTATGTGACATTCAAGTAAAGAACTGTTTGTGTCCTGAAAATGTGATTGTGGCTGAATTCAACACTAATGGACTAATGATTTGATGGAGGGTATTTCCTGACATGGTAACCTTTGGGCTGTCTTGTGAGCGTTGCTCACTATGTTTAGCCATGTGTCTAATATAAATTTTGAGTGAAAATATTGGCAGAAAGAGGCAAGTGTGCATCTGGATTCAGAAAGGAGCATCGCGTGGTTTCAGGGTGGGTGAGGAGGAGGGGCTATGATAAAAAGCTTTGTGAGGTGACAGGCCAAAGCACTGCAGTTTCTCCATCTTGAACTCTTGCCTTTTTAGGTTTAATTAGAATTTGGCAACCTTGATAAAGAATTCCCCGGAAAATTACCTAACTCTATTCTAGGAGCCAAGATGCTCTAGCTAACTTACCTTCTGCTAAATGGTTGGCACAAGCCCTCCCCACTGTAGTCGACAACTTTTCTTAGCTCTGCTTAGCTGCTTGCACAACGCCCCACCCTCAACAACTTAGTGGGTGCAGGACCTCCCCTCCAGCTGCTGAGCAAGAGAACAGCCTATGGTTTTTGCCTTTAAAAGCTGGCCCCTTGGTCTAAATGCTTTGGGCTACACTTGGATCCTGGGTGTAGTCCCAGCCAATTGGAATAAAGACTTTTAATTGGCTATAAATGTGCCTGAATGGTCATCTTTGGTGGCTCCTGTGAGAGTGACACTAAAGAGAAGCCAAGCACAGGGAAGATGTCTTGATGACAAGACCCTTACCTACGGGAAGCTCCAGGTATAGACACGAAGACTCCTTTCATTTAGAAGGACAGTCCAGGCAGGAGGGAAGTCTCAGCTGGTGAAGGTACTTGCTGCCAAGAGGGCAACCTGAGTTCCCGCCCCTGGACACACACAGTACAAGGAGAGAAGACCCTCTAACCTCCATTAGCGGTCCATGGCAAGGTACACACACACACACACACACAGCAACCAAATAAATGTTATAATCATTTTAAAAATTTACAAGAAGAGGTCCTGAAGAAGAAATCATGTCCGAGCATTGTGTGCCGCTGTAGGGGCTCCTGTCTTATCAGGACCACCTAGGGAAGGGTTTGCTCAAGTTCAGCTGCCCAGACCCTCATAGGCAGCTGCAGCTGTGGTAAGTAGGGGCCTGGAGAGACTGTTCCCAACCACCTGATTTGTCCACGGATGACGGTTTCAAACCACCTAAAGGTGCACTTGCAGCAAAAAGCCATGACAGCAGCCTTTGTCTTGATATTTGGAGACCACAGTGGTCTGGTTCACCCTGTTTGTTCACTGCCGTGTGACCTAGACCCAGATGACGAGCATGGCACAGCTTTATAAAGCAGACAGAGGTGTGTGCAGCATCTGCTGCAGGGACAGACACAGACTAGGTCAAGGTCACAGCATGACAGCCTGCCAGCCCTTCCACTACTGGCGAGATGGCTCAGTGGTTAGGAACGCTTACTGTTCTGGCTGAGGTTCTGAGTTAGTAGCCAACACCCACTGCCAGGCATCTCACAACCCTCTGCAACTCCAGCTCCCAGGGATCTGACACCTTTCTGGCTTTGGCAGGCATGTGCATTCGTGCACAGAAACTCATACATGCACATAATTCAAAATAAAAATACATTTAAAAATCTTATCTTAAATAGGCGTAACACGAATGTGCACTGTTCCTGGAGTAATTCACTAGATACATTTCGAGTCGCATTCTCCTTCTTTTGTGTCATTTGTTTGTCTATTTTTTAAGATTTTATTTTTTATTGGTGGTGGAATCTAAGTAGTAATTGGAGGGCTAAGGAGTCAGAAAACGTCCCAGGCTTGTGAAATCTGAGGAACAAGTCCTCTAGCTGGCAATAGGCTTCAGACTATGCCCTTTTTTTTTGAGGAAATTCCTTTATTTTTGGTGACCATTAGAATTATTATTGTTTTGCTTTTTGAGGCAAGATTTCTCTGTATAATAACCCTGGCTGTCCTGGAACTCACTCTGTAGACCAGGCTGGCCTTGAACTCACTGAGATCCTCCTGCCTCTGCCTCCCAAGCACTGGCATTAAAGGTGTACGCCACCATGCCCAGCTGGTGACCACTATTTTAATAGTCTGATGGCCAGGGAGAGGGCCACAAGTGTCTCTTTACAAGATCTGCATTCCTGCCCGAATGGCTGCACCCTGTCTGCGTTCAGAGTCAGTCTCAGGGTCAGAGCTGAACTGAGCCTCATAGTTAAGCTTGAACTGCAGGACCATATAACTGCATAGGTGAAGGGCTGGTCAGAGTTCAGAAGGACAAACAGAAAGCAGGTCCAGATGGGTAAACAGGCATATGGACAGATGGAAATTCAAGTGGGCTGTGTCAGCAATGGAGACCAATCCATTTCTGAGGCTCCTGGGATAGTTCTGAGTTCTCTGCCTGTTGCTCTCTTCACACACACACACACACACACACACACACACACACACACACACTCAGGTGCATAGACACACTCACACCATAAATACATGTAGTGATAAAAACGGTGGTCTGCATTCCTGCCCAGCTCCCGCATGGCTAGCTTATGCCCCAAAATAACAACACACAAATTGTATTCTTTTAAACACTGCCTGGCCCATTAATTCTAGCCTCTTATTGGCTAACTCTCACATCTTGATTAACCCATTTCTAATAATCTTTGTAGCACCACAAAATGGTGGCTTATAGGGAAGTATCTTAACCTGCATCCATCTTGGAGAGGAGAGCTATAGCGTCTGTCTCACTGCCTTCTTTCTCCCAGCATTCTGTTTGGTCTACTCCGCCTATCTAAATTCTGCCCTATCAAAAGCCAAGGAAGTCTCTTTATTAAACAATGAAAGTAACACATAGACAGATGACCCTCCTCCATCATTTCCCACTTTTCTGTTTAAACAAAAAAAAGGCTTTCACTTTAACATGGTAAAATTATATATAACAAAACAGTTATAAAGCAAGAATTACAGTTACAATATTTATATCTATATTATCTTTTATCATAACTAAGGAAAACTATAACT
>NC_022010.1:70450661-70480888 GCF_000317375.1 Microtus ochrogaster
ACTGAAATATATCTCTGCATGTCTAGAAAATCTAACATGACTACAAGCTTGACTATTATTGATGATTATCCATTAACAACCTATATTTCCTAATTATACATTACATTTTTAAATGAACTACACAATCACAATACTTTAATCAAGATCAGAAACATACATATAACAAGATTGACCTTAAATTAGTATCAGTAAACCAAGATTCATATAAGTCCAAATTATTTATATCTATATAATCTCTCCCTTTAAATGTAAAAGAACATTTATAAACAATATTTGGGAATATGGACGTAGTTACTTCTCTCCAAACTTCTTCCTGCTGTATAGGGGCGCTGTTATTTAGGTCTTTCATGGTATAACCTGTGTGCTAGTTTTATCTGTGTTGGCAGCTGAGCGAAGCAATTTTTTGAGGGTGTTCACAGCAAACTCTCAGGAGGGCGTAGTCTATCATACCATATTGGGATAGAAGCAATCCACAGGGTCTCATCCTTTGTGAAAACAAAAGAAAACCCTCTCCAAAGCATCATATCCTTAGACCCAAATTCTGAAATCATAATACCCTTATGATATCCACTCTGGTTTAGCTTGGCAGCCCATATAATGAAATGTCTCTCTGTACTTAGCTCCTTTACAGTCAAATTTTTTTTTTTTTTTGGTTTTTTGAGACAGGGTTTCTCTGTGGCTTTGGAGCCTGTCCTGGAACTCTCTCTGTAGACCAGGCTGCTCTCGAACTCACAGAGATCCGCCTGCCTCTGCCTCCCGAGTGCTGGGATTAAAGGCGTGCGCCACCATCGCCCGGCTACAGTCAAAAATTTTTAAAGAAAACACAATGTACATAATCCAGACTCTCTGTGAATTTTCCATTTTTATGTGGCTTATTTTTCTTTATTTCTCTTAATCTATAACTGTCTGTACTCTGTCTCTTTAAAGACTTTACCCTTTTTTAAGACATTAGCTTTATTCTTTATATATATATTTTTCTCTCCCAAGCCTACATACACCCATCTAACACTGTGACCCATTTACAGGTCTTTTATGTCTGAATCTGTCCTCTTGTGAATCTGTAATTCTTTATTATCCAGGAACATTTCTTAAAATGTTAAGCACTTCTTAAAAACTTAAGTTGCACCATATAGAGGTAATACAGTACCACCTGTTTACTGCCAGTATAAACCTTAATTGCACTGTTATTAGGATAATTATGATTGTTCCTGCCTGAGACCAGCACAGTTGAGCATGGCAGAGCTGAGCTCCTCCTGCCTCAGAGCCATTTGGTGTCCCTGAGCAGCTCACAGTTCCAGGCACACAGCAGTCCACATTGCCATCAAGCAAGCCTTAGCACTTTACTCCAAATGCACCATTCAAAAGCTCTGTCTCCCGCAGGAGTTAGACAGTGATTGCAATGTTTTAAAACACCAGCTTTTATCCTGTGGTGGCTGCTGAGTTAGGGAAATTTCTCTACAGCATGCCCTAGCAAACAGCAAAAAGCTGTGTTAAACTCTGTTTTTTTTTTTTTTTTGTATTTAGAATTAAGGTCTCTCTCTCTTTTTTTAAAGCCCTCTCGGGTTTTTAAGTGGATTTAGTCCATCATGTTGGGTGCCACTCTGTATCTGTTGAAGGATCAGAGGGCTGCATTCCGGCTCCTGGTTCCCGGCCGCTGGCTAGCTTTACCCGAAATAACAACACACAAATTGTATACTTTTAAACACTGCCTGGCCCATTAGCGCTAGCCTCTTATTGGCTAACTCTCACATCTTGATTAACCCATTTCTAATAATCTGTGAAGCACCACGATGTGGTGGCTTACCGGGAAGGATCTTAACCTGTGCCCATCTTGAAGAGGAGAACTATAGTGTCTGCCTCACTGCCTTCTTCCTCCCAGCATTCTGTTCGGTCTACTCTGCCTATCTAAATTCTGTCCTATCAAAAGTGAAGGCAGTTTCTTTATTAAACAATAAAAGTAACACATAGACAGATGACCCTCCTCCATCACATACACATATGTGCACACACATGCTCACACACATAATACCAACATACACATAAGTGCCTGAACACACACACATGCACATACACATAGTCATACACACTCAGATGATAGGTCAGTGATGGGCAGGATGACACCATGACCAGGACTGCGTGGGTACACATTTCTCAGGCCTTCTGTTTAAACCTAAAACTCAATGGAGCTTATTGGTTTTTTCCCAGTGTGCCATGTTGAATAAATGTTGTTTTTTAAATTTTCTTTTGTGAAACAGGGTTTCTCTGTAGCTTTGGTGCCTGTCCTGGAACCAGCTCTTGTAGACCAGGCTGGCCTCGAACTCATAAAGATCTGCCTGCCCCTGGCTCCCGAGTGCTGGGATTAAAGGTATGTAACACCACCGCCTGGCTTGAATAAATGTTCTTTCTTTGCTTTTCGGTACTGAAAGCCAGTGTCTGAGAGCATTTTGGCTCCAGGGAGATGAGTGTCATTCCACTCCTGACTTGTGGAGGAAACCACGTCTTCACTATCTACGGGTTTAAAACCATTGCTTATTTTAAAGAGCAAAGTTCCATGGTTGAAACAGGGGAAGACTTGGAAGAAAATGTCATCCTACTCGAGTATAGAGCTCCTGCTTTCCTAGAATTAATTGTGAAAGTGCTCTTCCTTGTCACAGTCTCCCTTCCTGGCAGTTCAATGACCTTTCATGAAAGGTTGGTTATAAAACAGCCTTCTACCCCTGAGCAAGCTGTGGCTTGGCTGACTTTGCTATAAAAACAATTCACTTAATACTGTCAGAGGCACCCAAGAGCAGATGCAATCAGCTGATGAAGGATTCTGGGTGGTCTGAACAAATGCCTATCTAGGCACTCTGTGTGTAAAATGCATTTGTCATAATTAAGACTATAGATATATACACGGGGTCATTTCTTTCTGAACCACTGCAGTTTAATGAAATGGCCATGAGGTCCATTTTATTTAGCTTTTTCCCACTTCCCACCCCACCCCTTTTTTTCTTCCCTTTCCCTTTCTTTTTGAGACAGGGTCTCACTACATAGCGCTGACTGGCCTGGAACTCATTATGTTGGCAAGGCTGGCCTCGGGCTCACAGATATTTGCCTGCTGAAGTTTCTGGAGTGCTGAGATTAAAGGCATGTGCCACCTGGCTTGTTATGTAGCCTCGATTTATCCGAAGAAACTGCATTGATGGTAGTCACAGGAGAGAATGGTCAAGTCAGTGCAAAGATGACTTGAGCAGTAAAGTTGATTTTTCAGTGGAAACTCTGTAAGTCAGAAGGGCTTGGGTAGGTGCATTTTAAGTCATGAGGATCACAGGTGCCAACCAGCCTAGGATGCCCAGAAAGTCCATCTATCTAAATATAAGGATAAATGAGAACTTTCCATGATAGAAACAGGTTAAAAAAATGTCTGACCCCTGAGTCTTTCCTTCCAGAGACTGCTGGAAGGAAAATTGTAAAGCGAAGAACAGGAAAAAGCCAAGAGGTTATAGGAGCTGAATAAATGGTGGTAGGCCCATCCAGCTACAAAACTCCCCTAAAAAACAAATAAACAACCAAACAAATGTTGATAGAATTTTCTTTGCTGCCCAGTCCTGCAGCTGTTCACTCCCAAAGAAATACACAGAGGTCGACATTAATTATAATCTACAAGAGCTAGTTCAGGACAGGAACCAAAGAGCTACAGAGAAACCCTGTCTTGAAAATAAAAAAAAAATCTCATTGGCCTAGTAGCTCAGGCTTCTTATTAACTCTTATAACTTATATTAGCCCATAATACTTATCTGTGTTAGCCACATGGTTTGGTCCCTTTTTTGGTGAGGCAGTCACATCTTGCTTGCTCTGTGCCTGGCTTCTTCTGTCTCTGGGTGATGACTGCAGACTTAAACTTCCCTCTTCCCAGAATTTTCATTGCCCCGCCTCTACTTCCTGACTGGTTGCTACGAGTATACTTCCTGCCTGGCTACTGGTCAATCAACGTTTATTTAAAATACAAGTGACAGGGTACAGACCATTGTCCCACAGCAAACAAACAAACAATATAGGCTACTACCGTCAATCATAATTGCCAAACAGAACTAGATTATAAGATCCATTACTGAAGACTAGGCACACTTGGTTGTAGGATGGAGAAAATCATTTCTGAACTGGCCAGAAAACTCTCCAGCTGCTGGATAGTGCTAGAAGATGCTATGCAGGGGCCTCAGATGGAAAAGATATGAGTAGTATCAGTAAGCTGTAAACCCCGCATGCTATAGTATTATGTGCCAATGGGCACAACAATGACATGGAGGTTATGGGATAACCAACTGCTTTGGGATTGGATCTGAGCCCTGCTCTACAGGAAAGAATTCCTACCTACAACTGTGAAATTGGGCCAAAAGCATATCTAGTGCAGTGGTTTGATTGAGAACGCCCCCATCAGCTTCATACATTTGAATGCTTGGTCTCCTGTTTGGTGGAACTGTTTGGGCAGGATTTGGAGGTACAGCATTGTTGGTGGATGTGTGTTAATGGGGGTGGGCTTTGAGGTTTCAAATCCTACCCACTCCTTGTTAGCTCACTTTATTCCTCTTACTTGTGGAGAGGATGTACACCCTCAGCGACTGCTTCAGGACCGTGCCACTGCCATGCCCCCACCACGATGATCATGGGCTCAATCTCTGAGACTATAACCCCCCAATAAACTTCCTTCTAGCAGTTGCTTTGGCCATGGTGCCTTGTAATGGTAATATGAAAGTCGCCTGAGAGAACACAAAGTCTAGGAGGGGACCTAGTGCTCTGTCTGGTTACGTAGATATGTTGTCAAATGGCCGATGTACCTTTAGATTTATACACATAGGTTAGTGCTTCCTTTAACCTTGGCCAGAGAAGTTTCTCTCTGCAGTGGTCAGCAGCTAACACAGCATCTCACCGCTGGTCCAAGGCTGTTGAGTTATCATCCCTAAATAAGTCACATATATCAACCCCCCTGCTACAGCCTCAGGGAATGTCATGGAAGGGGAGGGAATTAAGAGCTGTGAGGAGAGCCATCTTCTGGACATGACACGGCCATTGTATGCATGAAATCTCTGTGGCTATGGTCACAGGCACGACTTGTGTAAGGTCAACCCAGAAAGAGCAGTCAGTATTCCAATAGGCAGCATTGGCTGAACCCAGTGAGTTTAGAAAAAACAAAGACATAAAACGGGAAGAGCAACATAGGGATGCCTGGAGGGAGTGAATACAATCAAGATACACATTTTACACATGTGAAATATCAGGATAAATAAGATATTCTAGTAAAATAAAAAGTAAGCAAAATTCTAAAAGGGACAATTAACATGTATACACATCAAAGTGAGATGGAAAATTTAAGGCGTAATGTCTCCAATCACTAGGCAAGTACGAAGCCTTTCTGTGCCTTCCAAATACACATTCCTTTCGAACATAGCACAAGATGAATTGTATTTTCTAAAATGTTTTTGGTGTTTGACTATTTGAACTTTCTCAGTGTAACCTTACATAATCACTGATATTCTTTTTTGAGTTGAAAACAAAATAAAATATTAATTAAAAATCAATTAAAAGGTATAAAAGACATTAACATTAACGTTTGAGACTTTGAAGCTGCTAGAGAAAGACTTGAGGCTCAGAGTTTAAGGCATCAGGATGGACAAGGTTTTCTGAAAAGAGCTCCAGTGACTCAGGAAACGATACCTTGAATAAGCATCCAAAACCAAGCAAAAGCAATAACCACAAAGGGTATTAACAGTTACAGTACACAATGAACTCAAAACTTAGAAGTAAAAGAAAAACAAAATCAAAACCATATAAATATGCTAATCAATTAAGCAGATAGTTCTCAATAAAAGCACAAATAACCAATAAATAACCAAAAAATGTTCAATGCCCTTAGCCATCATGGAAATACAAATTAAAATCCCATTGAGATTGTTTTTCTTCCTAGTCAGAGCTGGAATAAAAATAGCAACGTTAAAATTGAATTTCCATCTTGCCCCAGTTGAAGTGGCTATCATCAAGGAAACATGGTTTTGTTGGGGAAAAGAACCCTTCTATAGTGTTGGAAATGTAAAATGTAAAATCTACCATGGAAGAAAGTATGAAATGAAAAAGTGAACTACCATATGATACAGCTGTATCATCCTTGAGAAAACTGCCAAAGGAATCAAAGAAGTCATGCGACTGAATCACCTGCACGTTTGTGCTAATCGTGACTATTCACAGCATCCAGGACACGGCACATTCATGTTAACCGCGTCTATTCACCGCATCTGGGACATGGGCACACTCATGCTAACTGTGCCTGTTTGCAGCATCCAGAATATGGACATTTAGCTGAGAGGTCCACCAACAGATGAACTGATAATAAACATACCATGTTGTATGCACACATGGTGAAGATTTTTCAGCCAAAAAGAAATATGAAATGGTATCATTTGCAAGGAAATGGATGAAGCTTATTTTGTTAAACTACTGCTTTCTGATTGGATTTAAGTCAGTGGTTCTCAGCCTTCCTAATGCTGTGGCCCTTTAATACAGTTCCTCATGTTGTGGTGATCCCAGCCAAGAAATTATTTCATTGCTACTTCACAACTGTAATTTTGCTACTGTTACAAATTGTAATGTAAATATCCGATATGCACCCCGTGGAGGGCATGGCTCACAGGTCGAGAGTCTCATGGGAGGAAACACATGCCTAGGACTGTAAATCTGGCCAAGAACCCATTGTTGGGGAACTCACAGCTATTACTGTTATTTTGCTGAATGGACGTAGATGTGACTGCCCTCTGAGGTTGTACCTCTATCCCCATAGACCAGTTTTGCTCCCAGACTTCATCATAGAAACTTCCTGTGTGCAGTGGATGATGGCTCATGGAGAAACTCATAATTGGTCGAGTACAGACAATGAGTACCTCTGGAGTGCTCACAACAAATAGGATCGCTGTATCATGCTCCCCACCAAGATCCAGAGGCCATTAAGGACTAGGAGGCAGAAAGACTATGGAGCCAGAGGCTGGGGAGAACCAGAGCAAATCACTCTCTCCTCAACAGGGCAGGCCCGCTGCACTCAGAACTCATGTCGTCTGTGGCTTCACACAGACAGTCAGTGCTTAAGCACAGAATGGGGAGGGGGGTGCCCAGGACCACGGAACTCAGAACTCATGTTGTCTGTGGCTGCTCACAGACAGTCAGTGTTCAAGCACACAGAGTATGTGGGGGGGTGTCCCTGCACTTGACTGGGGACCTATTGACAGCTCACAGCTTCTGGGGGAGGAGAGGCAGTTTTCTTTAAGAATGTGCTCCAGGTAGGTCAATCAAACATGTTTAAATAGCAGCAGCAACAGCAGTAGCAGAAAGAGATACTATGAAGTTGGAAGGGGGCGGGAAAATGGGGGATAAACCTGTCGGGAGTAAGTGAGGGAAGCAGGGGATGAATGTGATCAAATATATTCAAAGTCCATGGCATGGGTGCATGGAATTCCCAAAGAATTGATAAAAATAACTTAAAGCTGATGGAGGAGGGTCATCTTTCTATCTGTTGTTTCATTGGTTAAGTAATAAAGAAACTGCTTGGCCTCTGATAGGACAGAAAATTAGGTAGCTGGGAGAATGAAGCTGAGTCAGGGAGTTGCCATGATTCTCCCACTCCAGACAGATGCAGGTTAAGATCTTCCCTGGTAAGCCACTTCGTGGGCTACACAGATTATTAGAAATGAGTTAGATCAATATGTAAGAGCTAGCCAATAAGAGGCTGGAACTAATGGGCCAGGCAGTGTTTTTTTTTTTTTTTTACAGAGTTAGCTCATTTATTTCAAGCTGTCTGTCCTACTTTCTTACATCTCGAGCGCCTGTCATAAACCGGCTACACATTTCTGAATACAGTTTCCTTGTAATTATTTCGGGGCATAAGCTAGCTGTGCAGGCGGCCAGGCGCCAGGAACGTAGCCCGCTGCTCATATTACAACATAAAGCCATCACAGCTTTATCTCAAAAATTAAAAAAAAGAAGAGGTCACCTGAATACCCACACCTAACGTTTTCTTCTAATGTCTGTGTACATACTATGCATGCATGTGCATACTTACTGTGCAGGGAACCATGTCTAACATAGCACCCTACACAAACACACACACAACAAATGAACACACAGAAAGAACCATTTAGTCCATCTTGATTTTCATTGTTATTGCCAAGAATTTCATTGTATCTCCTCGAGGAAATCATAAAACTTCCTAGAATTAGAATTAGAGCCTTTGTCTCCCTTTAGGATAGGGTACAGAACCAGGGACCATGGGAAGAGGTGAGGGTAGAGCTGTGTCTCCCTTTAGGATAGGGTACAGAACCAGGGACGGTGGGAAGAGGTGAGAGTTGAGCTCACCATTGTTCAACCTGTTTTTCCTGAACAAACTGCCCATGAGGTCCCTCTGCATCTGGTGGCAAAAGGGCCAAGTACACGGGGGTCTCTGCTCCTTCTTCGGGGCTCTTGGGGGCTTCTGGTCCTGCCATGTCTGTTCTAACCCACCCAGGGCAACAGGCATTGAGGAGGATCTTGTCCCCTTTCCTCTGCTCGCTGAGTTTCCGGGCCTGGATTCTCGACAGGACTGTCACCCCAATCTTGGTCACCCCGTAAGCACTATTAGGCCAGCCTTCTTTCTCATGTACTCCTCTCTTTGTGTCCTCCACAAACTTGTTCATGAGCCTCACCAGCTCCTCCTCTGTGATGGTGTCACTTCGAAACTTCTGCTGCAGCTCCGGGCTGCAGTTTTTCAGGACCCTGAGACCTATCATGCTTGATACGTTCACCACTCTGCCTAAGATACACAACAGAAATGATGAGTTCCTAGGAGCAAGGGGTTCAGCGTAGAAATTCCCACTTGAGAGGATCCCAACTGTGTGCACTAAAGAAGGACACACACGGACAGTACCATGGTAGTACAAGGCAAGCTTGGGCAGATTGAGCAGGCAGTGAAAAGGCTGCCTTCTGAGGTCTATGGAGCACAGTCTTCAGAAGTACTGAAATCTTCTAGAAGGGCAGGCTGGTACAAAGGGCGGGAGTTTAAATTGTACATGTATATTTTAAAGTGGTTACTTGTCTTTATTGGTGTCCTGTAACACAGTGACAAGTGTGCCACCCACAGTCCATAGCAGATGTCTTTGGTGCCTCCATTGACCCTTTTGTTGGTGATGAGATGGGACTTTCCAAGTCTACTTTGAAGGGACAGTGAGGAGCTAACGTGGTTCATACTGCTTACTTCTGGTACTTCTATCCATTTTATTTGCTCTCTCCCATCACCACAACTAACCTACCCCTGTGAAAAGAGGAGGGGCTAGCTGCAGTGGGGTGGGAAGCCTGCACAGAAAGCCACCCGAGAGAGGCTGGCTCACTGGTCAAATTATTTGTGGCATTAGAAGAATTTAAAATGAAAGATACATGCTAGCTTGTCCTGTGCAGGTCCTTGGGGAGCTCACTGAGCCTGGAGGAAAGTGGAGTCATCTTATGGTAACCTATATAAACCATGCTAAGGCTTGGCTTCTCACTGAAGGAATGTGTGGGGAATAGCAAGGCAGGTAACCAGGAAGGAAAGGAAAAGGCCCAGGAGATCCTGTGTGTGGACTGCAGCAGAGGGCCGGATGCAGAGCTGCGCTGGCAGACCGTGCAGGAGACTCTTAGGTACAGTGCTAGGCTCTGGCTCTGACGGATAAGCATGGTGATTCTCACAAACTGGTTGGTTACCAAGGTGATTTATGGAGAATTATGGTTATGAGGAGGCAAAAAGGCAAGGGATGGACGCGTGTCAGGGGAAGAGAATTCTGGGAGTGTTCAAGGCCGGTGGAAGAATTTCTGGGCAGTGTGTCCAGTGGGTCGATGTGGGTGAAAGCTCCACCAGTAGGGCCTGGACACACAGAAGGGCACAGGACAAGGTACTTTTTAAGCAGGATTTGAGGGAGGAAAACGAGGCAGGTATACACATCATGATGTCACAGTGAACTTCAGTGGGTTCTGGAGAAACAATGACAGGACAAAGGCTTAGCAAGGAGGTTGGTGCAGCTGCAGTGACCCGAAAAGAGATGACAGGAAACCCCAGGTGTCAGACCCCAGGCGTCAGACCCCAGGAGACAGACCCCAGGCAGGCAGACCCCAGGAGGGAAGACCCTAGGCAGGCAGACCCCAGGAAGGCAGACCCCAGGAGGGCAGACCATAGGCAGCAGACCCCAGGAGGGCAGACCATAGGGAGCAGACCCCAGGAGGGCAGACCATAGGCAGCAGACCCCAAGAGGGCAGACCATAGGCAGCAGACCCCAGGAGGGTAGACCATAGGCAGGCAGACCCCAGGAAGGCAGACCATAGGCAGGCAGAACCCAGGCAGGAAGACTCTAGGTGGGCAGATTCCAGGAGGACAGACCCTGGATGGCAGATCCCAGGCAGGCAGACCCCAGGTGGGCAGAGTATATCACCCACCAGACTCACCTTGAGGTTTTATTAGAGGGATTAGCTCCATGCAGACATTCCGGGTACCAAAAAAGTTTGTTTTCATTGCTGCTTCTGCTTGAATGTGAACATGGGTAGGATCAGTGCCTTGTCGGGGGAGCACAGTAATGAAGAACAGTCAGTAGTCAGAACTTGCTGCAACAATGCACTTGAGGTCTAGTTAGATGAGCCCCACTGTGGTGGTTTGAACGAGAATGGCCCCCATAGACTCAACCATTCAAATGGTTAGTCCCAGGGATTGGGACTGTCTGGGAACGATTGTGATGTGTGTCCTTGTTGGAATAGGTGTGTCACTGGAAGTGAAATCTGTAGTTGGACTTTTTTTTTTTTTTTTGGTTGGGACCGTTGGCTCCCTAGTAATGACATGGAAATTTATTTTTAACTATGAAAGGTTGGCCAATAGTTTAGGCTTGTTTCTAACTAGCTCTTATAACTGAAACAAACCCATTTCTATTAATTTTCTTTCTGACTCGTGGCTTTATTACCTCGTCTCTGTATGACCATCCTGCTTGCTCTGTGTCTCTTGGCCTTTTTCCCAGTGTTCTCTCTGCCCTAGATGTCAGTCCTTTAGCTTCTTATTAAACCAACCAGAGTGACACATCTTCACAGTGTACCAAAAAAATTATTCCTCAGACACCCCAGGTCTAGCCCCCCTCCTCTCTCTCTGCAGATCAGGATATAAAGCTCTCAGTTAGTGTGTCTGTCTGGTACCATGATGAGCATGAACAAGTCCTCTACAAATGTAAGCAAACTTGGAATAAAATGCTTGCTTTTGTAAGTTGCCTTGGTCATTGTGTCTCTTCATAAAAGAATAATCACTAAGAGACCTATCAATAATTAACTGTTGTGTCTCTGTGAGGTTCCTGATGGTGCTGAGGCGAAGGCATCCTACAAGGAATTTTGGCACAAAAGACCCCTCCCCATTTCTTGCTTATTTCCCAAGTTAGAACTAAACCCAGCTGGCCTTAAGATCCAATCACAACGTGCATTTGACACAAACCTACAAAGAACCTTAGAGTCAAGCCAGATAACCGGCTAAGGTTCTTTGAATAGAACCTTCTAGGCTCTTATATAGTGGGCTACTGAACTATAGTTATGCCATCTCATGAAAGCATTCCTAAGAACACTTTAAGTGCTAAAATTATCTTGGGTAAAATTGGTCTCTGGACCAGCCTTAAATTCCTATAGAATGTCACCCTGAGCTAAAGTTTCACAGCTGGACTGTAACTGTTTCTCTCTGCTTCTACAAACAATGCTTGCTGATTACAAGTGTCCAGAGCTGCCTTTCTTTATATGTCTCAACTGCATCCTTTGCCCTTAAAAATGCAAACCAGCTGACAATTGGATTTACCTCTCACTAATCTGCTTGGGACAGTCATGCTAGCATTTAATAAAGACTTCGTTCAGCTTATTCGGGCCTCCCAGGAATCCCTCTCTCCAGGCACCCTGTAACACTGGAATATTCATTTTGTTCTTAAGCTCCTAACCTAGCTTGCTCCTATCCAGGAAGCGATTGAGACCTCTACAATCCAGAGGTGTCCCCACCCCGTCTGTCTGCACTGCCAGGCCAAGAGCAGACATACCTGGCTGGGTGTCTTTGAAGAAGTCGCTTTCTGTTGGTGGTGGCTTATTCTTGGGCCAGGTGCCAATGCCTGCATTGTTGACCAGCACGTCCAGTCCCCCGTACTCGTTGAGAAGAAAGTCACGGATGGCGCGGATGCTGTGCAGGTCGTCAATATCCAGTTGGTGGAAGCGTGGGTTCAGACCTTCTGCCTGAAGCTGCTGCACAGCAGCCTGGCCCCGTGCCTGGTTCCGGGCTGTGAGCACCACGTCCCCCGAGAACTTTTGGCATAGGTCACGCCTGATCGCAAAGCCAATACCCTTGTTAGCCCCAGTTACCAGAGCTACGTGGTTGCTCCATGCCATAGCTGAGTGGACAGTGAGAGGCACTTGCCAGAAGAACTCACTCACTCACTCAGCTGACTCTGGGCTACCAAGATGTTGTACTTGAGATTCTGTGACCATCAGGAGGATTGTGTACCCGGGAACCTTTGGCCCAGAGCCCAGACACCGGAACAGTTTTGGGTACTGCCCTTGGCATGACTCAATGCATCTTCAGAGCCAATGAGATGAGTGAGTCTGAGTTAGTGATGGGTGAAGTTTCCACCTCACAGTAAGACATCTTAGTCTCTCCATGGCCAATCGTTTTTGTTTGTTTGTTTTGAGACAGGGTTTCTCTGTAGCTTTGGAGCCTGTCCTGGAACTAGCTCTTGTAGACCAGTCTGGCCTTGAACTCACAGAGATAGAGCCACCTGCCTCTGCCTCCCGAGTGCTGGGATTAAAAAGTGTGACACCACTGCCCTCAGGCCAGTTGTCCTTATAGGTGAGTGTTTAACCAGTGGTGGTACACATTGGTGCTGCTCATGGATTTGGTTTTACAACAGCTTACCCCAATAGAAACTGGATAGTTTGTACCAGTCAGAACATGGAACATGTTGAGAGTTAGAACAAGGGAGAAACTGGATAGTTTGTACCAGTCAGAACATGGAACATGTTGAGAGTTAGAACAAGGGAGAAACTGGATAGTTTGTACCAGTCAGAACATGGAACATGTTGAGAGTTAGAACAAGGGAGAAACTGGATAGTTTGTACTAGTCGGAACATGTTGATAGACAGTTAAAACAAGGGAGAAAAGTGTGGCCAGATTATAGAGACCCCAGGATCTCTCTAAACCTAGTGCTTTCTTGAAGGACGTTTGAAAGGTCTTGACTGACCTGGAAAGGAAAAAGCAGTCCAGGCTTTGATAAAGAGCTCTTGAGGCTCCTGGCAGCTGCTCACCTGGCAACCAAGAACTGTTCAGTTGACCATGTAAGGTTAGACCTGATTTTTCACATCTGCTTCTCTGTCTTCAACTTTCTGAGGCTCCCCGGGGCTTCCCCATCCTGTTGTGAGAAATGGGATCTATCCTGACCATTGTTTGTTCTTCTTAGAGTTTATAACCTTTCTCTGTAGTGAAGTGGGTGTTCACAGCTAGCGTAGAATGAGCTGGAAGGAATGAGTGGGGACCTGATGGCTGCTCACTGTTCATAGGAAAGAAAGACTGCTGGCTGATGCTTGGCCAGGTTTTCCATAGATGGCAGGAAATACTCTTAAGTCATCACAGGCTTACACTTAGGGTACTAGATGGCCGTCATTGACCCTGCAGGTCAGAACGACAGCTTCCAGAGCAGAGGGCAGCCTCTGTAATATACTTTAGAGGGCTTCAGGGTGCACTGCTCTGTTCAGATTTTAATAAAAAGTTATATTAATATCTATTGCACATGGGGCACATTCCTCCTCTGTTCCCTACCCCTTCTCTAGTCCCACCCCATTAGTTCCCTCTCTCCCCCTAGTTCACCTTCATCCTGCCTTCACGTCATGTAGGCTTTAATATCTCTGTTAAGTCTTGGATCCATAAGTGGGAAAAGGCATGTGATGTTTTTCATTCTGAGGCTCATTTTGGTGCCTAATGGCATCACCTCCAAGTTGCATCCATTTCCCTGTAAATGACATGACTCTGCTTTTCTTTATAGTTGGAAACTTCCACTGTGTGTGTGCCCATTCCTCCATTCTTGGTGCCTAGTCTTGTCCTATAACTTAGCACTGGGAACTGACTGGGTAAGCACTGGCATGCCAGTGTCTCTACAGTAACGCTCAGTGTGCTGGGCAAACAGCCAGGATGACAATAGCGGACTAGCAGTATAGACTGACTCTTCATTTTCTGAGAAATCTCCTATCATAGCTAGGGTTCTATTGCCATAAAGAGACAACATGACCATGACAACTCTTATAAAGAAAAACATTTAATTGGGGCTGACTTACCGTTCAGAGGTTTAGTCCCTTATCATCATGCAGGCAGAGTTGGTGCTGGAGAGGAGCTGAGAATTCTGCATATGGATTGACAGGCAGCAGGCAGAGAGAGTCCCTGGGACTGGTTTGAGCATCTGAAACCTCAAAGCCCACCCCCAGTGACATACTTCCTCCAAGAAGGCCACATCTACTCAAAGAAGAACACACCTTGTAATAGTGCCTCTTCCTATGAGCCTGCGGGGGCCAGTTTCATTCAAACCACAATATTCCATGCTGCTGTCAGGGGTGACTGGACAAGCTCATATCCCTGTTAGCAGGAGCTATGGTTTCCTTCCACTGCTACTTATTTTCCTTTAAATTTTATTTATATATTTATATTGTGTGTGTGTGTACGTGTGTGTGTTTTGCATACCTGTATGTATGTGTATCGTGTGCATGCCTGGTGCCTGTGGAAGCCAGAGAGGCTGCCAATTTTCAGGACTGGAGTTACAGACAGTTGTGATTCTCCGTGTAGATACTGGGAACTGAACTGCGAGAGCAGCCAATGCTTCTAACTGCTGAGCCATTAATGCATGAAACAATCCCACACCAGTTTGTAATTTTAAAGGGGTTATTTATTTGAGGGGAGAAAGCTTACAGAACACCGTCTACACGACCAGGAAAGGAGTCTAGTCATTGAAACTGGAGTCCGAAGCAAGAGAGTGAGAGGGGAGGGCTGCTGTTGCTTTTTAAAGCGAAAGAGACCACACCCCAGTGGGCTGGTATCTCAAAGTCTATTGGCTGAAGGAGCAGAAGGAGCTCCCGCAGCAAGTCATCTCTCCAGCCTCTATTGTTTCTTTGATGACTGTCATTCTGACCTGGGTAAGATGGATTTTCAGTGTAGTCATTTGTAATGGTCTGCTCTGTCCCTTTAAGAGACAAGCCATGCCCACTCTCTCCCCTCGTCTGCTAAGGCAAGCTGATCTTCAGCTTCCAGCCTGAGTCCTTTCCTTTCCATCTCCCTCAAAGAGACAGCTTCTGTCTTTCCCTTCTCCCCACTTCTCCCCTTCCTCCCTCTCTCTCTCTGTCTCTCTTTCTCTCTCTTCCTCTCTCTGCTCTTCCCCCTTCTTCCCTTCCATAACCCACTAAATAAATATCCAACTTCACTCTGCATGGGAACTCTAGGCTAGGGAACCAGGTTTCTTTACAAGAGCTCTCTATTTTACCTGCTTGAGTGAAATTTCTACACACACCACCGGCTTCAATTGATGAGTTCCCCCATTCTGGTCAGCTTAACCATTTCTCCGAACCCGACGAATTGACTGTTGAGCTCCTGGAAGTCTTTTGGTGTTCCTAAAAATGGGAGTACAGCCATGGTCTTTCTGGCTATGGTTGAGCCCTTTGCTGACATTCATTTCTGGATTGCTTCCCTTAGCTAAAATTGTGACTGGATGATCTGGGGTCAGTCCTCCCATGCTAGCACTGCACATGCTGTATGGTGCATTTGGCTGGAGGTCCAGGGTCCCTTGGTTTTGTTTCTCTTTTTTTCTCCCCACCCCGCCTTGAAAGGCTGCTTGGAGTGGCTTCTGGCCTCTCTGGCTTCCACGTCACCCCAACTGGAGTCAGTCAGGCTTTAGCACTTTGCCTGTAGGCAGAGGATGCTCTCCTACAAGCCCTGTGGTATTTACTGTGGATTCATAATCTGCCTATAGAGGGGTGATATCCCCTATGGCCTTGTGTTGTCACTGTTTTTGCAAGTTTTCACGGTTTCAGCTACAGGTAGAAGCCATCCATGTCCATCAATCCAGCCTCCCCCTGGGATAGGTGCCTTTTAGAGGCCCTAAAACCCCAGGCCTTAATGCCCTACTTCTTCAGCTTGTACCCTTACTCTTCTGGTGTCCCACTGGCTCCACTTTTACGGGAGCTTTCTAACTACTGTCAGCACACAGGCAAATGGAAGGAGTTTTCTCAAGCTGCCCTGCCACTGCTATTGTTGCCAACAAGATTGGTTGGATCCACAAGGTGCCTGTTTTCAATTCCAGCATTTTGCTCTCTGCCATGGCTTGTTGCATGGTGGCTCAGTGACAAGGCAGATCACACCTCTAAGTCTCTCTTATTATTAAACTTAAAATCCCTGCAGCTCAAAAATCATGGTTTTTTTCCATACAACATGTGATTGCTGCCATTTTGACCGAGGTCAGGTGACCTTACCACCATCTTGCCTGAGAGCCAGGTCAGTGATCAAGTCCTGCCATCTTTACTGAAGCATACCCTGAATGGTTCCCTGGCTTACTCATGTTTTTGTCTCTAAATTCCTTTTGCTGACTCTTGCATGTTTGCTTTGAACAGTGACATGCCTTTGGTAGGGCCCACCAAGAGCATCCACTTTACTCAATTCCTGTTTACTGTGTGTATGTGTGTTCATACATGTAACTTAAATGTACCTATGTTTACTGTTAAATGTTATAATTGTTCATTGCATCTTATTTCAGACTACAAAAAAAACAGTAAGTCTCATGTTTTAAACTGGTATGTACTTTTAAATCTTTTACAAAAGTACTTTGTATTTAATCCAACTCTCATTTAAAATATATTAAGATGTTTTATACTATTGTCAGTTCTGCCATTAGCCTTCTACTGCAAGCAGTTTTTTCTTCTTTCTGTCTTTTTACAAGTGTAAATCTGACCATATATGAAGCTGTTCTCTATTATTGTCAGTTCTACTGTTAACCTGTATTACAAGCAGTTTTTCTTCTTTCTATCTTTTTATGAGTGTAAATCTTACCTGTTAAATTGAGAGCCAATACAGTCAAGCTTGGACTCAGCTCGCCAGGAAGATTCTATACTGTAGTTATAACTCATCTATACCTGATAAACAGCTCTCAACTACTCAGCAATCTGAGGATTATGGCATTTAAATATTTAATTATTAAAAAACTTTTCAAACAAAAAGAGGCAGGTTGGCTTCTAGCAGCAGGACTCTATTTCCTCCAAAGTAAACAGAAGACAAATGGGTACAGAGCAACATCCACCTGCAATTCACTTCAACTGCCAAGCACTGACCATTGGGAAAAAAAACTGCCTTTCATCTAAACTGAAGATAACCAGACAGTGGAAAGAATTGCTGGAATCAACAGCCTAGCTGCTCAGGCCAGGGTAGGCTTGTCTTCCTCCAGATTTCTTAGCCCAAAGGATCTTTTGGAGCCTGGCAAGCCCTGCACTAAACAGCAAAAGGCAAATATGACCTTTAGCGACCATGAAGACCCTGAGGAGTAACTCTAGGTGCCAACCAAGCAAGTTCTCTATTGTTTAATAAATAACTCAAGTAAAATATTACCCTTCTCAAAGATCTTTGATGCAGTTTGACAGCTGAGAGGTTTTGTCAGTTTAAAAGGACGACCTCACTGAAGGTGTAAGTCACAAACAATGCCACACCAGTTTGGAATTATGATTAATAGGGTGACATTTATTTAAAGGGGAAAAAACTTACAGATCTCCGTCCCAGACAACAGCCCTCTGTGCAACCAGGAAGGGAGTCTAGTCACCTGCAGAGCAGGAAGTGAAGAGAGAGAGGAGAGGGAAGTGGCCGCTTTTTTAAAGGGAGAGAGACCACGCCCCAATGGGCTGGTATCTCAGCGGCTATAGGCTGGAGGAGCGGGAGGACCTCCCACAACACCTCACCAAACAAACAAATACAAGTTATTAAGGTATGTACCTGCAAGTTATAAAGGTGTGAGGACAAATACAAGTTAATCAAAATTCTCTCTCACACTGCCTTCCATAGTTTTAAAAATAATTTTCATTGTGAAAAAATATCCATCAAAGTCATTCTGCTGCTGTTTAAAACTTATGTTTTCAGCCGGGTGGTGGTGGTGTACGCCTTTAATCCCAGTACTTGGGAGGCAGAGGCAGGTGGATCTCTGTGAGTTTGAGGCCAGCCTGGTCTACAAGAGCGAGTTCCAGGACAGGAACCAAAAAGCTACGGAGAAAGCCTGTCTTGAAAATCCAAAAAAAAAAAAAAAAAAAAAAAAAAACCCAAAAAACAAAAAAACTTGTGTTTTCACAAACCCTAAAAATTCTTGTGAGTTTTAGGGAGGCAAATTGAAGGATCCACCTTAAACAGGTCAGATATACCCTCCTCAATTCCCTGGTCCTAAAAATTTTTTTCCTAAACTTAACTTTGTCCCCTGCTCTGTCAATACCTTAAACAGCTATAAGAGACACTAGGCATTTCCATACCACAAACACCAGACAGGAACAAACAGACCAGCTATGCCAGGATGTGACCAACACCCAGTTTTCTCAGGTTCCTTCCCCCCAAAAGATGATGCCCACAAAGAAGCAGGAAGCAGTCTTGAGAATCTGCCACCCCAATTCCTTTAATTTGTTGTGCCTAAACTCCCACCTTTTTATTATAAAAAAGGCATGGGTATGTAATGGTCTGCTCTGTCCTTTTAAGAGACAAGCCATGCCCACTCCCTCCCCTGTCCACTGAGGCAAGCTGATCTTCAGCTTCCAGCCTGAGTCCTTTCCTTTCCATCTCCCTCAAAGAAGGAGCTTCGGTCTCTCCCTTCTTCTCACTTCTCCCCTTCCTCTCCCTCCTGCCTCTCTCTGCTCTTCCCCATCTTCCCTTCTCTCTTTCCCCCTCCATAACCCACTAAATAAATATCCAACCTCACTCTGCATGGCGTACCTATCCATGTCTCTTTCTCTCACCTGCCGTGTGGCTCCCTGTCTGGGGACAGTCACCTTTGGAGACCTGTGGTGTGGTCTTATGGCATGCCCATCCATCTGTCTCTCCTTGTGGGACTGGCTGACCCATTGAATTCTCTCACCAACCACATGGCTCCTTGTGTGGGACTGGCTGCCCACTGCTTCTGCTCGGGGACCTGAAGCATTTTACTTTTGCCATTACAATTTTAGTTTTCATCCACTGAGAGCAAATGAGGGTGAGTATCATCATATGTTTATTGGCCATCAGTATTTCATCTTTTGAGAACTTTCGGTACAAGTTGTTACCCAATATGTTGATTGGGTTGTTGGATTTCGTGTTGTTTAGGCTTTAGAGTTTATAAAAAATATATTCTAGCTATTAATCTTTGGTCAGACATATACTGAGCCAAGATCTCACATTCTGTATGCTGTCTCTTCACTCCAGCACTGTTTCCTTCATTGTGAAAAAGCTTTTTAATTTCACGAGGTACCATTTATCCATGTCCTGAGGGACTGGAGTTCTATTCTGAAAGTCCCTACCTATGTATATGTCTTATAGCTTTTGCCCTTCTTTCCCCCTGGTCTCTTCTTTCCTTCCTCATTTCTTTTTCTTTCTTTCTTTTGACTTTTTAAGACAGGATTTTAACAGTCTGGTTGTCCTAGAACTCACTTTGTAGCAAGGCTTAACTTTGAACTCACAAATATCCATGTTTCTACCCCCAGAGTTCTGCAATTGAAGGCATGTGCCACCATGCCTCAGGTCTTATATTAACATCTTTGCCCACACAGTCTTAGTGTGAATGCAAGTCTCTCTTCACTTAGCATGATGCAATCTACAGGTTCCCTTCATTTCTAGCCTCTTCTGAGTTTTTAATTATAAAGCAATGGGAAATTTTATAGAAGGCCATTACTGGATCTATTGGAATGACCACATGATTTCTGTCCTCATGCCCATTACATGATATATTACATTTATTGATTTGCATACATTGAACTCTTTGTGCTTCTTTGGAATGAAGGATCAGCCTAGCTTGATGTTAGGGTTGGAGGCCATTTTGTTACAAGGTCGGAACAAGTTTGTTTCTGTTTACTGAAAAACTAAAGTTTGCTTTAATCTATTTCTCAGATTTGACATGCTGCCCCATGGCATTTGATTCACACTTTATATGTATCCTGAGCTCTACCCTGATAAGATGGTCTGCCAAGGAATCTTGAGCTATCTTGAGATGTTTTGCCAAGATGACCTGTTAAGTAATCATATCCTGCTGTCTGCTTCTGTAAAACTTGCTTGCTAAAACCTTAGGTCACCTCCTTCCTTTGAAAATGCCTGGTCTGCACCTTTTCTCTAAAAGGAGAGTCCTGACAAGTCAACCCATACTGCTCTCTCAAGTCGTGCTTTGGAGTCTTATGGATAGTATAGAAAGCTTGCTTAATTGGCCTTTATTTTGGTAGAGATCTTCATCCTTTCTCAGTGGGATCAACATTCTTGGAGGCTCCAGCGAGATTAGACCCCCAATCCAATCTTGGGGACTCTTTGTTCCAGTCCTCCAGGATCAAAGAGTTACTTCCCCCTGGGTTGTACACCTTGAAGACACTGAAGAGCACACCTTGCTCTTGGTTCTTCCGACTACCAAGGTGAACAGCTAAGACAAAACTTTTATGTATGAAAAAGAATCAGTCAGCTCTATTTTAAATCTTTATGGTACATACCCACTCATCAATAGTTTTTTATATCAGGAGATTGAGGGCAGAATGGGTATAAGGAATTAATCCTCACCTTTTGTCATCAACCAATCTTAGCAGAAAGGCAATGAGCTAATGACAATTGAGCTGCGTTGTTCTTGTTCCCTGACATTAACAGGTTCCTTACTCAACTATGTACCTTTCTAAAACTTTCGACTGTCTTCTTGGGTTTTTCCCCTCAAAGCTATTTGACAAAAACATCTTAGTCTAACTTTAAGTTATTTTTAAAGCTTTGTTTCAGATATGCCGCACTCCAAAAACTGTGAACACATCTCCCAACATTAAGATTAGAATTTAAGGTGGCCGAGCTACAAAAACTCAGTTGTTTTTCTTAATCATTAACCTAAGCCACAGTCTATATGGCTCCTCAATAGAAACTCATGTGTTCTAGCTGTGCAATACTTCCTTATTTATATTTTTATTATCAAAACTATATTTAAAACTAACATTATTATTAGTAGTTAGTATAGCATAAGAAGACATCATCTTCATAGTAATCCACAGGTAAAAATGCCCAGTAGAATGGAGATAAACACCACATTACAGGCAGTGGGGAATCTCCCCACACTCATTCACACCATGTTAGGGACCAGAGAAATATGGCAATGACAAACATGTAAAGGCACAGCAGAAGCAAAAGACATCTGGAGCCTATGGTCTCAGAGCCTTACCTATCCGAGATTTACCCAGCAGGGAATTTACTCCCAGTGGACTGACACCTGAACTTGAATTGCCACCTGCTGCTCCTCTGACATGGCTACAGCACAAACCCTAGGTCCTTGGAAAAGGCCAGTAGCCTATATTTCAGAAAGATTGGATCTAGTGGCCTCTGGATGGTCACCTTGCCTGTGGACCATAGTGGCTACCACAGTTCTTGAGAAATCAGCCAGACTTACACTGGGACAAAGTCTAATGGCCCCACATGCAGCAGTCCCTGCTCGGGATGAAACTTATTGGTGGTTGTCACACCCTCATTTAACTCAATACCATGCTCTCCTTCTACACAAAGACTGATTTTCAATGAATCTTTGGCCATCAACCCTGCCACCCTGCTACCGGATGGCGACCCTGAGGTACCTGTCCACGACTGACTTGAGATGTTGTATGTCACTTCAGGTCCTTGACAAGATCTGACAGATGTCCCTTCTTATTGAGGGAGACATGGACCTCTATACCGACAGCAGCAGTTTGGTCAAAGAAGGAGTCAGGTATGCAGGGATGGAGGTGGTTACAGGCCAATGAGAAGTCACTGAGTACACGCCCTATCTAGGGACACATTTGCCCAGAGAACAAAAATAATAGCACTCAGTCACTAAAATGGGCTTAAGGAAAAAAAAAAGTATGTATATAGGTAACTGATTTGCTTTTGCTATGGCTCATGCTCATTGACAAATATATAAACAAAGAAGCCTTTTGACATCAGAAGAAAAACCATCAAAAATAAACAGGGTGGTTATGCAGCTTTGGGAGAGCATCTGGCTACCTGTCAAACTGGCAATGGTCCATTGGCCAGGGCACCAAAAAGACCAGAGCCTACAGGCCCAAGGTAATAACTATACAGATCAGGTTGCCAGGGATGAGATTCTAGGGGAACCCAAACCCTAGATTATCCTGGAATTGTTGGTCATCCCATAGCCCCTACTCCACCTTGATGAGGATGTTCCCAAACATAATTCATTGGAGATTGTCATAGTCTCTCCTGGGGGTGGGTCCTACAGGATGGAAGGAGATGCATGCCAAAGTCACTGGGCAGGAAACGGCTATTTTCCCACATTGCTCATGCACTTTTCACGTAAACAGATCTTAGGACTTATCCCTCCTCATGTCTGGCTACCTGGACACTGGGTAAGACTCCATAACAGTTTGGGTTGTTGCTTGGCCTGCACCCAGGTGAATACTGAAAAGGACATGCTGCCTCCAGGACAGTGAAGCTAAGGTACTGTGCATGGTCAGTTTTGGGAACTGGACTTTGCTGAAGTCAAACCATGACTATATGGACACAAATATCTGCTAGTCTTTGTTGACACTGTCTTGGGCTGGGTAGAGGCTTTTCCTTCCTGAACAAAACAGCCCAAGTAGTAGCAAAAACTTTAATTGTTGCAGGAGGCCACTTGCTTTGTTCCTGGCCACTTAGCCCTGAAATGATCACACAGAAGCTATATTATTTAAATCACTGCTTGGACCATTAGCTCTAATTTCTTATTGGCTAACTCTTATATCTTAATTTAACCCATCTCCATTAATCTGTGCATCACCACGAGATCGTGGCCTACCAGCAAAGTTTCAGCATGTCTGTCTCCAGCAGCAGCTCCAAGGCTTCTCTCTGACTCTGCATTCTCTCTCCCAGCATTTTAGTTTAGTTTTCCCCGCCTAGCTCTGTTCCACCCTGTAACAGGCTTAAGCCAGCTTTCTTCATTAACTAATGATATTTACAGAATACAGAGGGGAATCCCACATCAATTGATAATGGAACTAATTCCCAGATTTGGCTTCCTTTTATCTCAATTGCTCTCAAAGGCTCTTAACATAAATTGGAAATTACATCTCAAAGTTCAGGATGATTAGAATTATAAAAGATATTAACTAAATGCATTTGAGACTGGTGGTAATTGGGTTGGTTGCTTGCCTTATGTCCTGAGACTCCCTTGTTCCTTGTGCTGAGACAAGTTTATCCCATATGAGATAGTTTCTGGGCAACTACCTCCTGTCATCACTTGGGCACATGGAGGGATGTGGTCGGATTGTCTCACTCCAATCTCCACACCCTAAAAGGATTACAGTTAACTTTGGATATGATCTTTCCTCAGGTCCAGACTGCACAGCCTGTTGGGTACCATTCCCCTGACCACCCATTTCAGCCTGGTGATGCTCTGTTAATCTGCTGCTTCAAAACTGATCAATGGGAATGGAGAGATGGCTGAGAGGTTAAGAGCATTGGCTGTTCTTCCAGAGGTCCTAAGTTCAACCATCTATAATGAGATCTGGTGCTGGTACCCTCTTCTGGCATAAAGACATACATGCAGGCAGAACACTGAACATAATCAATAAATAAATCTAAAACAAATTGCAACAACAACAACAACAAAACCCTGACTGGCTAGAACCCACATGGAAAGGACCTTACATCATGATTCTCCCAATTTTATGGATGCTGGTCTTCTGGCCTGGGTTCATCACTTACACTTCAAGAAGGCACCTGAGGACCCAACAGAAGGAGAAATGGGCTACCAGACATGGACAATCACTACTGAGCGTGACCCTCTTATGATTAAGATCTCTAAGTTGGGTGGTGGTGGTTGCTTGTCTTTATTCCCAGCACTCAGGAGGCAGAGGCAGGCAGATCTCTGTGAATTCAAGGCCAGCTCGGTCTAGAGAGTGAGTTCCAGAACAGGCTCCAAAGCTACACAGAGAAACTGATAAACAAACAAACAAAAAATTTAAGATCTCTAAGGTTTAATGCTTTGTTACTGATCTGTTCTTGTTTTCTTTTATTGCCATATATGCCATAACAATAGTTCTAACATGCTGGAGTATAATCATGCCCTTAACCTCTAGCTATGATAATCTCCATCAACCTCCCACCTACAACTGGGAACTTAGATTAACAACAACTGGGGGAAATTTGGGATCAACCCAGGCTGAGCAGTGACTTTTGCAATTTATTTGACTTGGGTTGTACTGTCAATGCTTGGCCTAGCTATGGGTTTGGGATGGATCAATTTGCCTGGCATGGTGCATGCCCAAGAAAAGAACATACAGATGCTTGTGTTTGTAGCTGTACTAGTCAAGAAAGATGCTTACAAGACACCCAAATGATGTCTGCCCAGCTCATGAGGCGTTCTCTTGTTCTGAGAATATGAACCTGAATATGACTTTGCTTCTTGGAGTTATGTAACTACAGGACCCTGGGGGGAAATCCAAATTTGATCTTATTACTATGAGTCCCTATGGAATGTCAGGTGAATCTTAAGACTTAGTTTACATTCCCCTGGACATGATCCCAGCACCCTTATTACAATCCAAAGAAAATGTGCTCAACTAGAAATGCCAGAACCATATAAAAAACATCTCCTGGCACCCCAGATTTCTATATCACACCCACTTCCCATCATAGCTTGCCCACAACCTACCACAGCATGCATATGTCCTAAGGACTTGCCGACGTTGTCAGACCTATCTCAGCTGCTACTACGCGGCCCTCATTCCACCCACACTTCCACATACACTTCATACACCTTGCCCCCATTCAAAACGCAAAGACCTCCACTCTCCCAACAGAGATTCCCTCTTTATGCTCTCAGTAGCCTTTTCTTTCCTTAATCATTCTGCACCTAACTTGTTCTTTCTGCAACAAGAAGGGCTATGTGTGGTCCTGGGAGAAACTTACTATTCATACCCTAACCAATTGGGGGTAGTTAGAGCAACCCTAGGTATGGTAAGAAGTGGTCTTAAAACCAAACACGTAGATTACCAAAGAGAAAATAATTTGTACCAATTGTGGAGCCCAGGGCACCCTGGCTACACATACCATGTTGCACAGCTACCATGGCAGGCTTGATAGGTCCAAGCTAAAAAGTAGGCCCAAGTTTTTCAGTTTATTGGCCAGCAGCACCGGGTTCCAGGAAAAGCCATAAGCTGATACCACCCAGGGAAGGCCAGCATCTAAAGGAAAGTACCTGATAAGTTATATAAGATTAGATAAGATCACCAGATATCCCTGAGTCCAGGACTCACTTGTTTCTCTTTTGCCAATACCTCTAGACAAATATCAGCAACCAGAGTCCTGAACCCTGGAAGGCCCTCACCCCAGCCTCTACTATGATAAAATCCCTACCACAACGGGTTTAGGCACTGCTCTCAATCACTGCGTCAGAGAGACAGAGAGTCCATGCTCTAGCTTGAATAAAGGCTCTTTGCTTTTACATTGGAATTTGGTCTCTGTGGGGTTCTTTAGGGTCCCTCAGAGCTGGGTGTGACACCAATCCTATTTAAGTGGTGCCCTGGCTGACCACTCTTGTTTCAGGGGCTGCAGACCCCTAAAGCCACTATTGATGCTACTCACAACATGGCCACATACCTTCTGATGCATTTATCCCCACCAGATAGAAAGTGCTGAAACCCTCTGCCGCAGGCATTTCCAGCCCATACATCAAACAGAAATGACCATTTTCTATCAAGGGTTTGAAAGGGACACATACAGCAAGGCGGGTAATGATGGACCAGCCTGACCCCATGTTAAAATTGGAAGCCATTTTGTTACAAGGTCAAAATAAGTTCATTTTTTTTTTTTTTACCACAAAACTCGCTTGATCTGCTTTAACCTACTTCTGGAATTTGACACACTCCTCTCCCCCTACGGAGTTTGATTCACATCTTGAATATACCCTGATAAGATAAGATGTTCCGCCAGGAAGGGATCTGTTAAGTAATCTTATCAGCTGCTTTGGTAAATTTGCTTGCTGAGACCTTAGGTCACCTTCTTTTGAAAGTGCCTGGTCTGTATTTTTTCTATATAAAAGGCCATTCCATACTGCTCTCAAGTCCTGCTTTGTAGAGTCAGTCCTATGGTTAGAAATACAATTTATTTATGTAATGGATTAATAAAAATGCTCAGGATTCCTGGTGGTGGCAGGCAGCAGAAACGCTGCAGGTCCCCAAGCAGTGGCAGGCAGTGGGCCCTGAGAGCAGCCAGTCCCAGGCAGGGAGACATACGGCAGTGGGCAAGAGACAGGGACATGGATAGGCACAACATGCAGAGTGAGGTTGGATATTTATTAGTGGGTTATGGAAGTATGGAAGGGAAGGGGGAGAAGAAGAGGAGAGAGAGAGACAGAGAGAAGGGAGAGACAGAAGGGGGAAGGGGACAAGTGGGGAGAGGCAGGAGATGGAAAAGAGATTCAGGCTGCAAGCTGAGGATCAGCCTGTCTCAGCAGATGGGAAAGGGCGTGGGCGTGGCTTGTCTTTTAAAGAGACAGAACAGATCATTACAATTTTATTTACTGAATTAAAAACTCAGTAATAGATAAATAAAATAGAAGTAAATAAAGCTTGCCTAATTGTCCATAATTTGGTACCAGTCTTCATCCTGCCTCGATTGGATCAACCACAGCTTGGCTGTGATGAATGATCCTTTCTGAGATGCCCAAGTTTGGTTTGCAAATATTTTAGTGAGAAGTTCTGCATCTGTGGAAGACAGACTGATCTATAATTTTCCTTTGCTATTGTCATCGCCTTTAGCTGACTTTGATTTAAGGGTGGCACTGAAGCTGTGAAAAGCTTGATAGGATTCTTTTTATTTCCAGTGCATGAAATAGTTTGAGAAAGGTGGGCATCAATTCAATGGCCTGGTAGAATTCACCAGTGAATCTTTCTAGGCGTGGGCATTGTTTTTAGTTGGGAGATTTTTCAAAATTATTGCTTCAATCTTGTTTTGTGTTCTAGAGCTGTTTAAATTATTTACTTTGCTTTAGCTTTAGTAGGCCATATGAGAATGGCCCATTAAACACTCATTTGACAATGAAATAATGAACCCACGGTTAGCAAGCTCAGAATGGGCTCCATATTGGGAGGTGGTTTTCTTTAGATTGTGCACTGAAGGAGTGAGTACAAAAGGACTTCAAGTCCTGTTTTACATCTGTATCCTAGGAAGCCGCCAGCAGCAAGTGATCATTTAAATCTAAAGTTAGTCAAAGTTAATGAAATTAGGAAATGCAGCCTTATTTGCGGTAGTCATGTGGGAAGTGTCTAATGTTCATGTGTCGGGTGTAGTAATATGAGCGGCGGGCTGCTTCCCGCCACCCAGCTAGCTTTATACCCCGAAATAATTACACGGAAACTGTATTCTTTTAAACACTTCTTGGCCCTTTAGCTCTAGCCCTTACTGGCTAATTCTCACACCTGGACTAGCCCATTTCTTATAATCTGTTGTAGCCCACGAGGTGGCTTACCAGGGAGCTTCTAGCCTACGTCCATCCTGGGTCAGAGCTTCATCACGTGTGCCTCAGAGAGCAGAGCTATCCCCGCGTCTGCCCAGGAGCCGGGAGTGTGGCGTCTCTGCTCCAGACAGCAGAGCTGTGGAGTCTGAGCTCACTTCCTCTTCCTCCCAGCATTCTGTTCTGTTTACTCCTCCCACCTATGTTTTAACCTATGAGGGCCAGCCAAGCAGTTTCTTTATTACTTAACCAATGAAATCAACAGAGTGATATATGATACTCCCACATCAGTCGGGGGCCACTGTGTGCACCAATGCACATACGGAATATTTCTGTCATTGCCCAATGTTCTGCTGTTCAGCTTTGCACCACACAGACTGCAATTCCTCCACCATTTTAGGTAATTTTTCAAATCGTTTCTTAACTGTTGGGAGCAGTGAGACCCCAGATCCTGAGTTTCTTGTAATCCCCTGATCTGAGTGCCTGCAGCTGCTCTGAGCACGAGACCTTCAGGAGTTCCCGATGGCAGGAGAGTGGTTTCTGGTGGGTTTGGCTGGGGCATGGCTATCTCTAGATATCTGCCCCTGAACACAATAAAAGGGACATTCTTGGGAATTCAAGGATGACCCGTGTTGCTGTCTCTCTGTCTGTGTGTGTCTGTGTATTTTAACCTCCAGCCCCCTTGCCGGAAGCTCGTGAACTGGGTGCCAGTGCACAGAGCGCAGACACGGTGGGGGGGGGGGGCGCGGTGCGCGGCACTTAACAAAAAAGTTAATAACAAGAAAAACCCCATTTTCCCCCTAAGGGAAGTGTCTGTGGTTCTTTTCAGGTGGGTCTCATGTAGCCGAGGCTAGCCTTGGACTTGCTGTGTTTCATAAGAAAACCTAGACCCTCTGATGCTTGGCCCCTGCCTCTCAGGTGCTGCTGGGATTACAGATGTATGCGACCATGCTCGGCTTCAGATGAGAATCTTATTGAGGTAATTACACCCTGACGTCGAGTTTCCAGGAGGGATCTAGAAAACTTCTGAACCTTTCACCAGCTTCCCAGATTTAAGAACACACCTCAGCTCCCTAGTGACCTGCTCCCTTTGTCCACAGTCTTATTTCAACAGTGCTGAGCGGACAGAACCACACAGCATGTGCCACAATTAGATTCAGCTGTCATTTACACATGACCCTAGAGACACTTGGGAAGAGTGAACTCCCAATTGCAGAATCACCTCCATCAGACAGGTCTATGGGAGTGTGTTTGTGTCTTAGTTAGGGTTGCTATTGCTGTGATGAAACACCATGACCAAAGGCAGCTTGGGTGGTTTACGATGCTTACATGCCCCAGGTAACATTCCATCACTGAAGGAAGTCAGGGCAGGAACTCAAACAGGGAAGGAACCCAGAGGCTGGATCTGATGCAGAGGTCATGGAGGGGTGCTGCTTATTGGCTTGCTTTCCCTGTCTTGCTCAGCCAGCTTTCTTATAGAAGCAAGGATCTCCAGCCCAGGGTGGTACCAACCACAATGGGCTGAGCCTTCCCCTATCAATCACTAATTAAGAAAATGCCTTACAGCTGGATCTTATGGAGGCATTTTCTCAGTTGAGGTTCCTTCCTTTCAGATGACTCTAGCTTGTGTGAAGTTGATATAAAACCAGTCAGCACAGTGTGTGTATGTTTACTGGAGGGGACATTTTCATGATTGCTGATTGGTGTAGAAGGTCCCAGCCCACTGTAGGTGGTGCCCTCCCACAGAAAAGGAACTGAACATGAGCATGGAAGCAGGCCAGTAAGCAGGGATCTTCATGGTCTCTGGCTCAGTTTCTCTACAAATTCCCTCCTTGAGTGCTTATATTGGCTTTCCTCAATGACAGACTGCAATCTGTAAGCTTACACAAGCTCTTAGACTCTTTCCTCCCAAAGATGCGTTTGATTAGTGTTGTGTAAGAGCACAAAAAGCAAGCTAGAGCCATGTGTGATGTTTTATATTTTACTTCTTTCATTTGTTTTATTTAAGACAGGATCTCTAGCTATCCTGAACTCCCTATTGGACCAGGCTGGCATCAGACTCACAGAGATCCTCCTGCCTCTGCTTCCTAAGGGCTGGGACTAAAGCCATGTGCCACTAAAGACACATGCCACTAAAGAAACGTGCCACTCCAATTGGCTTGTTATTTTCTTTTTCATTCTCTGCAATTCAGAGACTGAATATATCTCCCTATCCCTCTGTCTGTCACTGACTGACCCTACTGTAAGACACTAGCTCTTTTTTTCTATTCCTGGGATGAGCCCGTGTTAGAAGATTGCACACGGATTATATTCAATACAAGAGGCCCTCTGAGGTAACTCATGACATGCAAGGGAATCTGAACACAATGAGGATCCTGGTGGAGTTGCAAAATTGAAGGAGCCCATGAGTCTGACTCTCAGCTTGGCTTTTCCTCTTAGTATTGATGTTGCATTGGAATGGAGCTGTCTGTGGGGCTCTCTCTCTCTCTCTCTCTCTCTCTCTCTCTCTCTCTCTCTCTCTCT
>NC_022010.1:70481005-70489664 GCF_000317375.1 Microtus ochrogaster
TGAAGACACTCATGATCTTATTTATAAAGAATCACACCATATTTGTCAAGAATAGTCATATCATAGATTACATCATTGCTTGCTTTTGGGTGTCCCAGACATCTGGCGTCAGCATGTGCCCTTCCATCTCACCTGCCTCTCTTTGAGAACTCATGAGACTGTGATTTTGAAGCCATGTGGGCAATGTAGCAAGATGCTATTTCTTTTTGTTTGGTTTTTCTGTGTAGTCCTGGCTTTTCTGGAACTGACTCTGTAGACTAGGCTGGCCTTGAACTCACAGAGATCCACCTGCCCCTGACTCCCTAGTGCTGGGGTTAAAGGTGTGCACCACCACCACCGGCAGCAGCTGTACCAGCACCAGTGTAAGATGCTGTTTCTAAAACGGAGGAAGTATACTCACTGAGTTAAAGATTTTAGTGTGAGATCCACCAGTTCTCCCCAGTCCCTCCCTCTTCTATTGCCTCTCTGGGCATGCTTTCTTTTCGTTTGTTCTGTTTTTTCTCCTCTCCTGTCCAGGACCAGAAAGCTAAGGCCTGACTAGCTTTCCCAGCAGAGCTCAGAGCTCCTGGTCTCGGGTGTGGGCTCGCCTGGCTTTCCCGTTCCTGGCCAGCAGGTGGCAGAGCTTGACTCTGCTCTGATCTGGCTCTTTTGCTTGGCTCCTTTCTCCCGCAGCTCTGAAATCTCTCCAGTCTAGTTCCTGTTTCTAATGCCCGTGTCACCACAGGACCTGACACAGTTTGTATTTGATACATGTTTAGTGACAGAATTATTACCAAGTGTTTGTGGAGAAAAGAGAGTCCCACCCCGGGAGACAGTCAGGGTACCATCTTCTTCAGCCTTTCCTCCGTGCATCATACACTGAGGGAGTATTTGTAGGGCGTGCTAGGGAAAGGACTGATTTGAAGGGCAGAGGAGAATTTATCTGTCACCTTACTTGTAACCCATCCGGGGTATACCATGGAGGGGACACACTTAGACTCTTTCCCTGTGCTGCACACCAGCCTTGTTGAGTTGGCACCGTGGGACTATCGATGCGGCCTTCTTAGCCCGCATGGCGCTGAGCGGAGAGCCCAGGGCAGTCCTGCTGAGTCTTCTGGGACTGAGGACATCTCTTCCTGTTCATCTGTCACTCTTATTTTCTGAGATAGGGTGTCTCTGTATCTCTGACTGTCCTGGAACTCACTCTGTACACCAGGCTAGGCTCAAACGCAAGAGATCCTCCTGCCTCTGCCGGGATTAAAGGTGTGGGCCACTACTGCCCAGCACATCAGTTACTCTTATAAAAAAGATGGTTTTCCCCAATCCTGGAAGCCCAGGGTTAGAGGGGCTGTGGTTGAAGCTGGTGATGCCAGGGGTGTTTACGGCAAGAGTGGGCACAGGATGCGGTCAGTCTGTTGGGGAGTTTGTGCATCCAGAAGTCAAACCATTGGTTCTATAGATGCTGTAGGAAGGATGTGAAAACACAACCAATGAGCAGCTGATCCAAGGGCCTTGAGCTAAGAACTTTAAAAACCAAAACCAAGGCACAAATTCAAACACAGCTGGCAGAGACTGGAGGAGTGGCTTCTACTTGGCACAGAAACGGTTCTGAGATTTCCTGAGAGCAACTGGAGGCCCAGATGTGTAAGTTTACATGGATTTGGTTACGATGACACACTTCCAACCTGTAGAATTTCCTCAAGCAAAACGGAGAGCCTTCTAGAACCTCCTGAAAAAGTAAGTTTGAGGCAGGCGAAGTGCCTGGAAGCCAGTGCCCTTCAGGGGCCTCTCAAGTGTAAGGGCAGCTTGGAGCATATGGTGAGTTTAAGGCTGGCCTCGGTTTTATAATGAGACCCCGTCTGAAAAAGAATATATATATGTATATATATATATATACATATTATGAAACAACTTAAGTGTAATTTGCTTTCAAATTATTTGACAACTTACATGTACACACCTACTAATATTAAAGTTAGTGAGATTCTAAAACTGAGGCCAATTTCAAACCATATATACATTTAATTTGTTTCATAATTTAAGAGGAAACAGAAAATTTCCTTAAAAAAAAGGCAAGATTGGGGACAGGACTGCAGCCGGGATTGCAGAGGGAATTGTGGAGGGGATTGTGGACTGCAGCTGGAATTGCAGAGGGGATTGCGGAGGGGATTGCGGAGGGGATTGCGGAGGGGATTGCGGAGGGGATTGTGGACTGCAGCTGGAATTGCAGAGGGGATTGCAGAGGAAATTGCGGAGGGGATTGCAGAGGGGATTGCAGGATTGTGCCACCGCTTCCTGCTGGTGCCTAACACCAGTACTGAGTGCTTTACTCACCACTCACCGACATCGAGCCATCTCTCCAGCCCCAAGGAGGATCATTTCGTGCCCTCCTCCTCCTTTTCCTCCTCCTCCTCTTCCTCCTTTTCCTTCTTTTCTTTTTCCTGGTTTATTTGTTAAAAACACAAACAAAATATCACTGCACTTCTTTTTAATGAAGAAGTTCTTGTTAAATACCTTCTATCATAATGTAAGCAAATGCACAAGAAATATTTCCACTTTAAAGACCCCTTCAGACATATGTATAGACATGCATAACACATACAACCCCCCATGAGTTAAAAGTAATTTTTTAAAAAATTGAAAGTTCTGGTTTTCATCCATGTGACACAGGTAAGTATTTGTTAAACTTTCACTGCTCAGGGTTGTGGAGACTCAGAGAGTGGAAGACACTAGATTGGGAATGTAAAGTCAAGCTTGAAATACGTCTGTGCTCAGAAAAGCCCTGTGCCTCCTGATGGGTGTCCGGGCTGAGTCTGTCTTTATTATGCAGTCGGGGGGGCGGCACTGGGCTATTGCAGGCCAGACTGGCCTCTAGCAGAACCTGTCAGCTTAACAATTGGCAGCTCTGTCTGTGGGGCTGAAATGGCCCTCTGCAAACTGAGGGTCAGCTTTTAGATAACCCTCATGACCAGCAACTGACGTGAGACGAGCTAACTTTTAAATGATGGGATGTACATGACGTTTCGGTTGTGCATTGTCTCATACCCTTCCCTGTTACACAAAACTGGCAGTTTCAGAGGAGGGAAGAGCTTGGGTAAACACCATGGGAAAGCAGCAGAGAGAAATAATGGGCTTAGTTTACCTGAAAAGCCCTGTTAATGGAAATTGTAAAAAGAAAACCAATTTGTATCTGAGTTTTACCTCAAGATTGTAAAAATTCCTTTGTTCACGCCTAATGCTTGCTTCTTGCTATAAAAGGGGTGGGAGATTGGGAACTGTGACTATGGAAGCCCCATCTCTGGCTGTGGTCACAGCATAGCTGGGAAGCTTGTGTGCCCCCATGGTGATTCTTGGAATAAAGTTTGCTTCTGGTTTAATGGATTTTGGTGGTCTGTCCCCCATCATTGTGTGACTTGTCAGCATCTTTTATGGCTCAGGGAGGCAGCTGTGAGTTATTCCTTAAAGGAACCAGGGTCATAAAAAGCAAAAACTGAACCAAGGAAAACTCTAAGGAGGAAAAAGAGAATTCATGCATTATACACATTTAAACACTGTTGCTAAATATATAAGCTAAAAGTCCATGATTAATAAAACGCGGAAAAAAGCAAGACGCATGAAGCACCATTTCCCAGACAGAGGGTGAAGTGGTTGCAAAACATATGGAGTCCCTATTTGAAAAATTAAAAGAGAAAAAAAAAATTGAGTAACCATAGCAACCTGCGTAAGGATGGAGACAAACACGTAGTGCTGATTCGTATCTTCACATTCGCCAAACGCGAACTGGCAATGAAACTCTTGTAAGTCTAAAAATAAGCCTTTGCCTTATGTGGTTAGAATAAAGGAAAGGGCCTGCAATTATCTGTACAAAATGTGGGGCCTGACACCTCTCAGCCACTCTGGCCTCTGGCAGCCCTCACTTCCCAGGGAGGTTTTGTGAGATTGACTAATAACTCTGAATTTTAGGGCTAAAACATAAACAGTCTCCTAACTAAGATCGAGTCTCGATAAACTGAGGTGAAGTGTGTATGAGCTCTTGATAGCCTTCTAGGTCGGGCAGGAGAGTGCAGCTCCCGTGAGGACAGGCGGCTTACTGGTAATGCTGCTGGCCTCTTCTGCCTTCTTTCTCCCTGTGTCTCTGCTTGGATTTCCTGCTTAGCTATATTCTGTCCTGCCATTGGCCAAACCAGCTTTTTATTAACCAACGGCAATAAAAACATATTTAAAGCATACAGAGGGGCATCTCGCATCTCTCCTCCTCTTCCTTCTTTTCCTCTGTTTAATAACACTCTGGGTTAGTATTGCCCATATAAACACATGTATGGGGTTGTCCGCTGGAGCATGGCCAACCTACCAGGATCAACACACCGCTAAAGAAAACTGACTCTTCCTCTCTCAGCAGCCATTAACAGGCAATAGCTTCTCAGAAAGGGTAGGATTCCTGTCTCTGGATGGCCTATTCTCAGACATCTGTTAAGTTCATTTGATCTGTGGTTTCTCCATCAGACACTGTGTGCCCATTGTGATTGTATCAGGATCCATCAGATACTGTATGCCCACTGTGATTGTATCAGGATCTATCAGACACTGTATGCCCACTGTGATTGTCAGGATTTATCAGACACTGTATGCCCTCTGTGACTGTATCAGGATCCATCAGACACTGTGTGCCCACTGTGATTGAAAGACCCCAGCTTAGCCATTGTAACGCCATTTTGTAAGGCTTTAAAACAAACAAGTAAAGTTCAGGGTAAGGTCAGTACTCCTAGGCTGCCAAACAGGATATCTGCGGTCAGATATCTGGCCTAGGAGGGGAATGAAGAGTTCTGGGGAAGACCGCATATGCCCTAGATAGAGCCATAGAGCCTAGTCAGCTGTTATCAGACATTTGTGTCCCCAGCCAAGAGGGGGGGCTTGTCCTCAAGTAAACCCCTCACCGCATTTGAAAGGACCAATGGGATCCCTGTAACCATGCATCTGCTTCTGTCTGCCTGCTTCTGCCGCCTGCCCATTTCCATATAAAAGACCCCCTGCCTAGCCTGAGGGCATGCAAGTCTTCCCAATAGACTCTGCAGCCCTCAGGTACCTGTGTACTCTCAATAAAGGAACCTCTTGCCATTTGCAGCCAGTGGTCTCGGACTGTTCCTTGGGTCTAGGGGTCTCCTCCTGAGGGAAGGTCCTCCCTGAGGGTCTTTCATGATTATATCAGGATCCATCGGACACTGTATGCCCACTGTGATTGTCAGGATCCACAGGACACTGTATGCCTACTGTGATTGTATCAGGATCCACAGGACACTGTATGCCTACTGTGATTGTCAGGATCTATTAGACACTGTATGCCCACTGTGATTGTATCAGGATCTATCAGTCACTGTATGCCCACTGTGATTGTATCAGGATCTATCAGTCACTGTATGCCCACTGTGATTGTATCAGGATCCATCAGACACTGTGATTGTCAGGATTCATCAGACACTGTATGTCCACTGTGATTGTATCAGGCAGGATCCATCGAACACTGTATACCCACTGTGATTGTATCAGAATCCATCGGACACTGTATGTCCACTGTGATTGTATCAGAATCCATCAGACACTGTCTACTAGTTTTTGTTTCATTAAGTTTGGAGACCCAGTATTGTATGCACATGGATTTACAATCATTATATCATCTTGATAAATAGATTCCTCGATAAACATGCAGCGGCCTTCTTTATCTCTTCTGACTAAATAAAGTTGAGTTTATTAGAGAGAAAGACAGCTATGTCATCTTGTTTTCAGTCATGCAATAGTTTGTTTTCCATCCTTTGACTCCTGGTCTGTGTCTTTACCATTGATGTGTGTTTCTCCCAGTCAATGAATAGTCAAGCCTTGTTTTTTAACCTATCAATCAGTCTGCACTTATGGATGAGTTGAAGCATGGTCCATTAAAGGCTGCTGGTGACCGATGTTGACAATTCCTAGACTTTGGTCTGCTGGTTGGATTATTGTTTGCTGTTTATTTTCTTCTCCTTAGTTTTGGGAGTTTCCTGAGCTGGACACGATGGATTTCTCTAACTTTTCCTTTTTCTTCCATTTCTCTCATGAAGTTTGTTCTTTCCCGTACTCGGTCACTTTGCTTCCTCGTTGTGGACGACTCCTTTTAGCTCCTTCCACAGCGCTGACGGACGGCTATGAACTGATACAGTTTGTGTTTGTATAAGATGATATGGAGAGATTCTTTTCTGATCATGTTTGCTTGGGGTTCTCAGTGTCTCTTCTGTCTGGAAATCTCTACACTAGGGGATCCTAGGTTATCACTTCATTGTACAGACTCTTAGTGTTTTCAGTTCTTATCTCAGCTCCTTTTGTCCCATGGATTTTTAGGCTTGGTATTTTGCTTGCATTCCAGAATTCTTGCACGTGAGGTCATGCTTGCTTTTGTAAAATCATTCCTTATTGATATTTGACTATAATAATTTTCTGACCTCATCTTCCACCTCCACATTCTTTTTTCTGCTTGGTGATGCTCATAGGAGATGCTTTCCATTTTTTCAAATTTGACTTTTTGAAATTTCATTTCCAATATTTCTATTTGCTTGCTTGCTTCCTTCCTTCCTCCCTCCCTCCCTCCTTTCTTCCCTCTCTTCTCTCTCTCTCTCTCTCTCTCTCTCTCTCTCTCTCTCTCTGTCTGTCTCTCTCTCTCTCTCTTTCAGAATTTCAGTTTTATTGCTGAAATTGTCTTCCATGTTGAACTTTTCTTATCTGCTTTTCTGAGTTTTTCTTTGTTTTTCTGACTTTCCTCTCCATTCTGTGTCAAACTCATCTGCCTGTTAGGATTGTTTTTCAGGTCAATGATCATTTTTACCAGAAACATTTTGGAATTGTCACCTGAAATGTTCCCTACTTTAGTATCTTTTAGCCATTACTGAGGGGTTAGGATCTCCTGGAGGTGTCATGTAACTTGTTTGTTCATGCTTCTTGTCTTTCCATGTTGCAGCTTGTGCATCTGCCTGTGTAGCTCTTCTGGTTTTTATTTGGGAATTGTATTGTCATGTGCCCTTGTGACAGCTAACTTTATCTGACAACTTGACACAGTCTAGATTCTCCTAGGAA
Source organism: Microtus ochrogaster (assembly GCF_000317375.1). NCBI lineage: Eukaryota > Metazoa > Chordata > Mammalia > Rodentia > Cricetidae > Microtus > Microtus ochrogaster. The sequence goes on from NC_022010.1 coordinate 70,488,080, forward strand.
GAGATTGTCCTCCTCAGGGTGTCCTGTGGGCATGCCTGTGGCAAACTGTCTTCGTTGCTACTTGTTGCAGGAACACCCAGCCACTGCAGGCAGTACCATTTCCTGGACAGGGCTTCCTGAATCAGACAGGACAGGAGAAAGCCAGATGGGAGCTGGCAGGCAGCACGGGTTCATTCATTTCTTTCTGCTCTCCACGGTGGCTGTGATGTGACCAGTTAGCTCCTGCCTTGACTTCCCCTCGATGATGGACTGAACCTGGAATGGTCTGCCAGAGAAGCGCTTTCCTTCCTGAAATTGCTTTTGGTCAGAGTATTTTATGACAGGAACAGAAATATTCCTAGAATGCCTCTCTTGAAAGCTCAATCCCACGTTGTTCATGAAGTCGCTAGAGAGGTGTCAGCAAACCTTACTAGATATAGAACAACACTTGAAATCCATTGTAGCCCAACTAACACACCACCAGTGGACACAAAACCGAGACTGGAAAAACTGATGCAGACATGTTATAAATATGTCAAATGTTAAATATGTTAAAATCAGAGGGGCTGGAGTACGGCTCAGCAGTTGAACGGTTTCTTCTTTTCCGGAGGACCTGGGTTTGACTCACAACCCCCGAAACTCCAGATTCAGGCATCCTGTGCTCTCTTCTGTCTTCTCCTGGCACTCACACGCATGTGGTGCACACATATACACATGTGCAAAAATAGAGCCTTAAAACTATGTGGGGGAGTGTAAAGATAAGAAGTGAGATGGGCAAAAGGCGAGGAGGAGGGAGAGGAAAGCAGGTCAGATGCAAGGAAGGAAAAAGAAGGAGAGGCAAGATGTGGAGAAAGGATAGAGGTTAGGAAATACACGGAGAAAAGAAAAGGGGGGGGGTTTCTGATAACGAAACAACACAAGAACAAAATTATAACAATGTTAGTCCCAGGTAAGATAAGTCTGTTCTGTGTGTCTGTCTGTGTCTCTGTGCTTGTGTCTGAATGTCTCTGTGTCTGTGCTGTCTGTGTGCTGTGTGAATGACATCTGCATGCATAATTAATTCAAAAAATTATAACAATGTTCTATGGGAAACAAGACCTAGAAACACGAGAGGGTTTGCTTTTTGCTTTTTTTTTTTTTTGGATTTGGATGTACGATGGTTTTTATTTACAGCTTTATTGGCAAAAAGGGGAGAACTTTAAACCGCTTTGGTACAGGGCATTGTGGCTGACCCTGTCAGGTTGAACAAGTCCCATCTCAGCGTCCATCTAACTGTCCAGATGTGCAATACTGAACCTGCACATGCAGTTTCCTTTATCAAGTATAGCACTCACCTTTCAGGCAGTCTTTAAAACATATAAATACAAAGGAAAGGAAACCACTCATTAAAAACTGCATCAAATGGAAAGTATTTTAAGTATGACTTTGTTGTTCCTGGAAATAACACATGCCCAGTGAAACCAAAAGCTGGAGAAGCAGTTACACTTCCTACGGGAGAGGACAGTGACAACAACAACCATCTTCTGTAACGACCATTTTCAATTTATCATCAACTACTCTGAACTTACTAGGAGATGTAGTCAAAGTCAGAAGAGAAGACGCAGGG
>NC_022010.1:70490082-70491212 GCF_000317375.1 Microtus ochrogaster
AATCTTTCGAGACTGGCTACAGTGATACCTGTCTCTTCCACATCCCTTGGGATGTACAGGCTCACGTCTATGTCATTCACACCCACAGAGTCATCAACCTCATCACCACCTGCTCCCTGAATGTAGCGGGTATCATCTGCCTCCTCGTCATCATCATTAACCAGCTCAGGACGAAATTCAAACACCTCACGACCACTGATCACGAGTGCTTTCCCTGCTTTGAAGTCAGCTTTCCGTCTCTCCATATCTTGTTCAAGTTTATCAATTTTTTCTTGTCTTTTCCTTTTCTTCCACGCAAGGAAAGATTCTAGAGTGATTTTGGTAACATTTGGACCTAAGGCAGACGCTCTCTTTCAATTAGATCTTCTAATGAAATCTCATCTTCTTTCTCTTCTCTCTTTTTGTGTTTCTTCAACACAAACCCAGGAGGAAGTGCATGATGATACCTGCAGTTGTCGCCACCTCCAGGACACACCCAAACCAGCCATACTTGTTAGTTTCAATAGCTTCAAGGAAATGTCTGCACACTATTTGAGTTTTTGGTTTTTTCTTTTCCGCCTCACCATGCTTCATGTTTACTACTTCTTCCAGCTTTTTCTCATCCCAATTATCCATAGTATCTTTTTCAAGTTCTTCATCTCTGGCATCAATGTAAACACTTCGTTTTTCACACTTTCTCTCCAAAGCGAGGTCATGAGAGAACTTACATTTATCTCCTTTAGTACACTGCCCTTGTTTGAAGAATGCACACACCACAGATTTGGGATCTGCACCTTTACTTATCTTCTGTGCGGCAACTACAGGCTTGAACAGCTCATTCAGCTCCTGCAGCTCTTTCTTTCTGTCATCTTTCTTCAGCTTCTTCTCAGCTTCACTTTGTGCCACCTGACGTGGATTCTGCTGACCAAATCTCACCTGATGAGTGACAGCCTTAATAAACTTCTGTTGCTTTGCTCCTTTCTTATTCTTTAGACCAAAAGTTTTGTCCTAGATGATCTTCTCCTTCTTCTTCTGCTCCGCCTTCTTGCTGCCCCCGGCCTGAGCCTGTTTCTTGGGGGGCATCCCGGAGGAGGCGGGGGCGCCGAGACGAATGCGGCGCGGATGGCGACCGTCGGGGCGTCCGGCAGCAC
>NC_022010.1:70492178-70492629 GCF_000317375.1 Microtus ochrogaster
TGGGAGGAGGCGGAAATTTTTTTTCTTCAATAAAAAAAAAAGAAAAAAAGTGCTTTATGTTAAAAAAGAAAAGAAAAGAAAAGAGGGCTGGCAAGATGGCTCAGCAGGTAGACTCGCTTGCTGCCAAGCCTGGGCCAAGGCGGAAGAGAAAGACAACGCCTGCAAGCTGACCTCTGACCTCCACATGTAGCCCATGTGCACATTCACCTCATAAAGGCAGGCAAAATAAAGTCATTGTAATTTTAAAAAATTAAGAAAGAAAAGGAAAAAATATCCCAACAGTGAAAAAATTCACAAACAAAATTAGAAGAGGAAAATAGAACTAAAAGTGTAAAAAATATACTAAAGTTAAAAACACTGCTAAGAACAAAATAAACTAAAAGTAAATAGAAAAAAGGATTTTTTTTTTGATTTTTCGAGACAGGGTTTCTCCCTAGCTTTTGGTTCCTGT
>NC_022010.1:70493170-70495706 GCF_000317375.1 Microtus ochrogaster
TGTCTCAGTGGGTGGGTGCGCCCCTCGTGGTCCTGACTTCCTTGCTCATCTTCTCCCTCCTTCTGCTCCTCATTGGGACCTTGGGAGCTCAGACCAGTGCTCCAGTGTGGGTCTCTGTCTCTATCTCCAACCATCACCAAATGAAGGTTCTATGGTGGTATGCAAGATATTCGTCAGTATTGCCATAGGATAGGGTTATTTCAGATTGTCTATCCCCAGCTGCCCAAGGGACTAACTAGGGACATCACCATGGGCTCCTGGGAGCCACTCTATGGTCAAGTCTCTTGCCAACCCTAAAGTGGTTCCCTTAACTAAGAATTGTGGTTCCGTGCTCCCCTGTCCAACCTTCCTTTATCCCAATCCTACTGTTTCCCCAAGTTCCCCCCCTCCTTCCCTTCTAACTTTTCTCTCCCCGTCTCCCCTTACCCTTCTCTAATTTTGCATGCAAATGGATGGAAATAGAAAAAAAGGAATCTTTAGAATAAAATACAAAGCTGGTTGACAATTTCTGCGCTGCAGAGGTCAGGGGCATTGTTGTCGGGTTCCTATTGGGGAAATGTCTGCTGTCAGCTTGCGCTGGTTTCCCATGGTACTTTTCTTTCTTCCTGTCCAGAGCACTCTGGGGCCACACTTGGCTGTGTTATGTGGGCGGGCTGTTTCACCCTTCTGAGACCCCCAGACCTCCACCGCCTGGGCAGCTCAGGACTCAAGTAGGTCGTGTCAACCAAGTGTGGGAGCAACCTCAACACTGAGAGATGTACAATCAAATCGTCTTCATAAAAATTAAACTATAATCTATGGGCGGGGCTGAGTTCTTGGCGCGCTTCCTGGCATCTATCTGCAGGGAGAGTGTGTTTACCCAGGGTTATCTGTATCAGGGGCATTTGCTGGACTGTGGGCTTAGTGTTAACATGTTTGCCTAAGGTCAGTTAATAAGTTACATGTGGGGTTCTTATGTACATTGCGTGTCCACCAGTCAAGTCTCCCCGGGAAGGAACTCCCAGAGATGTGTGCAGGGGCCCGTGTGCAGCCAGCCTCCTCCGCCCACTCTCGGTGGCATAAGCCAAGCGTGTTGGCCCATGACTCAGGGTTTCCTAACAATTTCAACCTCATTGTGACTCAGGCTTTTCCCAGCGGGCTTGCTCAGCTCCCTGTGCTTCTGTCATACTGTAAGATCACGGGAGTCATATGCTGTGTGCAGCTCCCTTTGTGCCATAAGGGATTCCTCTTTTTTTTTTTTTTACTTAGAGATTATTTGAAGCTTCATTTTTAAATTTTATTTTTGTTTTTGAGAATTTCATATACGCATACTGGGTTTATATCATTTCTGTCCCTATTCCTCCTCCAGGCTGCTCTGTGTCCCTCATTCTGTCTCCAGTTCATCATCTCTCCTTCTGCATTTATTATTGTTTTACATACACACGTGCACACACACACACACACACACACACACTGTATAGGGCTCATCAGTGTAATGCATGTGGACACATGTTTAGGGCTGACCACTTTGGATCAGATCACCTGCCAAAGGCTTGTCCTTGGAGAAGATGATTCTATGTGTCCTCATGGATTGCTGTAGTTCTTCATCTGGAGCTGGAACCTTGGGGAAATTCCCCATCTGTGTTGATATGTCAACTGTTTTTTGCATTCTACAGGTCTTATTTAGGCAAGCAGACTGTTGAGATCTCGTGGACTCTGTGTCTCTGACATGTCTAGAAGACACCATCTAGCAGTGGGCACCCTGGGCCCCCGACCTTAGCAGTCTTTCTCCTCAGCCCCAGTTGAAGGGTTTGTGCTGCGGTTCTCTCAGTTGGGGCTGGCACCACGTGAGCGCTCATTCTTTGCAATGTGAGCCCTTGTGGATCTCTGTAGTCACCTTGGTACAGCACAAACTTCACTTTAGAGGAGAGCTACTTAGGTTTTCCAACTTTTCTTGAGTATTTCTCAGATTCCTGAATGTCTCCCTTAGTTGTTTGTCCTGTGACAGGAAGTTGTTCGTGCACGTGCTCCTTGTCCTCCATGGAGCTGCTGCTTCTGCAGTCCTGATGGTGGAAACTGTCGCCTTTCCTGTGTTCCCCTGATGCATTGGCTGCATGTCAGGTACTATTTCCCAAAGGAACAGGCTCTTGGATTCCCAGGTATTAGAGAACACACTGAGCATGCTCCAACTCTCCGGAGCAGTTTGGGAGCATGTTCTTCAGTAGAAATGAGTGTCGAAATAGAAGGCCTGTTTGCAAGAACACAGAACGTGAGCAGGTGGAGGAACCAGACTTCAGTTAGGTTATGAGAGACGTCTTGTGCAGTATGTAGTGTTCCTGGGGTGTAGAGAGACCCCGCCTTTTGGGGAGGGACAGCCTCGGGCGAATGTTTTTACTAATTAATTGGGAGGCGCAGGCACTGGAGCCACTTCCTGTTTCCGGTTTACGGTGGATAGCTGAACTCCGGGTGTGTGAGTGTGCTGTTATATTAAAGTTGTATCATCTTGTACCCACTGGCCTGGATTAATTAAATTCGCCTTCATTTGGCGCTCCAACCT
>NC_022010.1:70514944-70518696 GCF_000317375.1 Microtus ochrogaster
TTATTTAGACAAAAGGGGGAGATGTAGAGAGACCCCGCCTTTTGGGGCGGGACAGCCTCGGGCGAATGTTTTTACTAATTAATTGGGACGCGCAGGCACTGGAGCCGCTTCCTGTTTCCGGTTTCCGGTGGATCACTGAACTCCAGGTGTATGAGTGTGCTTTTATATTAAAATTGTATCTTCTTGTACCCACTGGCCTGGATTAATTAAATTCGCCTTCACTGGGGGAAGGAGGGTCATGGGCAGTTCCTGGTGCTGCCTGGAGCTGCCCTGGGTGATGGACAATGAGCAAGTGCTTTTCTTAGCTTGTGGGGATGGTGTCATTCCGAAGGGCACTGTGGGGTGAGAGCATGTACTATGTGTGTCCACACACCTGTCATGATGACCTGTATTCTCTTATTATCCTCACTTGAGAGTGAATGGGATCAAGGCCCAGAAGACATAGTCACCCTGTTTCAGCTCATGTATGTAAAGTTGTGAATTCTTCATGTCTCTCTTCATTTCAGGACTTCAGATATGTTGGCATGCACTTCATGGCTGAGTTACATTCTAGCCTCTCCCCATGGCTGAAAATCTTTCAACAGATAAAAAGGGGAAGGAAGAAATAGTCTAGAACAAACACGTCATTCAGACTGAGGAGTGAGTTCGCCCAGTCAATAAGTGCCTGCTTACAAGCATGAGGACCCAAGTCTGAGCCCCAGGACTTGTGGCATGAACTTTAATCTCTGCACTGGGGAGACAGAGGTAGCAGATTTCTGGAGCTAATTGGCCAGCTAGTCTAGCAAGTGTTCTATCTTTAAAACCAAATGAAAAAAGCAAAAGCGACCAAAAACAGTGTACAGCATCTGAGGAATGACCCCAGTGTAGACAGAAGTTTCTGTCCTGCCTAGTCCCACAGTCGTTCAGTCCCCAAAAACACACAGAAGCTTATATTAGTTATAAACTGGTTGTCCTATTAGCTCAGACTTATGATTAACTAACTCTTACAACTTAAATTAACAAATAATTCTTGTCTATGTGTAGTCATGTGGCTTGGTACCTTACTCAGCGAGACATTCTCATCTTGCTTCCTCTGCATCTGGCTGATGACTGCAGATTGAGCCTTTCCTCCTCCCAGAATTCTCTTAGTCTGGTCATCCCGCCTACACTTCCTGCCTGGCTACAGGCCAATCAGCATTTTATTAAACCAATACAAGTGACAAATCTTTACAGGGTACAAGACAGCACCCCTGAGGTTGTCGGTCATATATGTGCACATGAAAATGCACACATACATCACATGAAGTCACCCCCAGCCACACACATACTATATGGGTACACTTCCTATAAGCACACACTCACATAAGACTCACTGGTGTGGCTGTTTGTTGTGAACAAAACTCCCAGAAAAGAACTCCAGGAGGAGACCATGTCTGCAGAGATTGACAGACTGACAGGACCTGCTGGAGAGTGGAGAGACTGGAATTTTGCAGGTTCAGAGGCTAATTACTTTATCTTGGGCTGGTTTTAGCTTCTGGAACGGACATTTCTAGCTCCGCTCCATATGTGGAATTAATTTGGGATAATAAATAAAAACCTCTTAGGAGCTATGAACTTAGCAGAAGACCAGCTTCCAGCATTCTAAGAGTTAAGAATGTCCCGGGACAGCATCTGGGCCTGCATTATAGCTCCCTGTCTCTGTACCTACCTCTCTGGTGTACCCACAAATGTAGTCTAAAGTTAACTGGATTTATAACTTTCTTTGGTCTGTAAAAACTAGAAAACCTTCGTGAAACAGCTTCTGAGTTTCCAAAGAAAGTAACATGCTACATTTCGCTAGCTGAGAGCATGCAGGGTGTTTCTGGGTGTTAAAAACCAGACAAAAAAATGACAGAGTGAGTTTGTGGACCTTTTCCTTAAGGCAATGTGAAAGCCAGCAGCCGGGCAAGACTGCAGGGGAAGGTAGGAGAGAGGGTGCTGCAGCTGTCCACCTGGCCCATGCTACTGACTCTTCATCTGTGCTCATCTGAATTTGCACTGTATTCCCCAACTTGCACAGCAGACCTCTGTACCTAGTCTTCCTGATGTCTAGTAAAATAACACGCTGCCCCTTAAGTCACGGGAACTAGAGTTGTAGGATGAACTCTTAGAGAAGGTGAGGAATTGGAGCCCTGTTGAATTTCCCTCTGCACATAAAGCAAAGCTGCTGGATAATCCTTGGGCAGAAGCATTCCCCCCTAACCGCACGGGCTTCTCTTTACACACTTCTAATGCCTGCCTCACCTGGAGGTGAGGACTGACGTGTACAGAGGCAAGGGCCATCAGGGAAGGCCGCTCTTCTTCACTCAGAACAGCACACGATGCTCCCCTTATTCCCTTTGAAGATGACGGGATGCTCTGTGCTCAGAAAGTCTACAGGTGGTTCAGCAGAGGGGAAGGAATCCTCAGTGTTCCTGACACCCAGGAACTAGGGATCCAAGGTCAAGTTCCAGTTCCTTACTCTTCAGTTGGTTGCTACTGCCACGGTGGCCCTTTAAATAAAGTAAGACATTTGAGTTGCACTGACCTCAGTATGCACCAGGGCGGTGGGATTGGGAATACAGTGAAATCCAGGAAACAGATGAGACCTTTCCACGATGGAAGATTCTGTTGTTTCCTATAGATTGCATGTAGTAAATTCCCATCAGGCCAGCCCTGTAGTCAGCTGTTTACCAAGATTTGAGACACCCAGGCCCCAGACAATTCCTGTCTGCAGTCTCTACACAGACCTGGAACTGCTAGGCTCCAAGCCCCAACTCAGGGAAAGAATCACAGCCTGAAAATGGGAGCAGATCCAGAAGAAGAGACACTTTGTCCCTGATCATAGAGTTGGTGAAAAACGTCCTTGGACTCTGCAACTTGACTGGCCAGGCTCTGAGGCTCTTGAGCTTGCAATACCACCCCACCAGGGGGCAGCCAGCCACAGGCCCTGAGCCTTGGAATCCCCAAGCCTCTTCCCCTCTGTAAACCCCTCTGTCAGCTGGTGGGGTCTCTCCTGCACTGTTCCTGTTGCAGCTGCTGCTGCTGTTGCTTCGTTTTGGCATTGGAGTTGGTCTCCTGGTGGTGATTCGGGTCCGGACTTTGGACATAACACTTTCATATCAGAGATAGGGCTGACAATTGTGCCATGGCTCAGCAGGAAACTGTTAATCCCAGTGACCTGTTCAGTCTTAGGAAGGCCTGCAAAGGTGGAGGGAACGGCTGATTCCATGAAGTTGTCCTGACACCTCTTCTGGTTTACGTGGTGTTTGGTCTGCACACACGCAGGCACACACACACACACACACACACTCATGCACAGAAACACACATACTTTTACACCATATCCCCACCACACCCACACATTCACTATACTACCCACATTCCAGACATACATACACAGTATATACACACACCACCCCAAAGCACACCCCACACACAGATAGTACACACACCATACAAATACACCACACCATACACACTACCACACACTATACCATATACACTACACTCCACACCACCTGTACAAATAGCACACACAGAACACACACCACCACACATACATACTGGTGGACTCTCACGTCCAAACACGGAGGAGGAGTCGCCCCCAGAGACCACCTCACACACCACAGCCGATGCAAAAGCATGAGGATTTTATTAATTCTGTCATGACAGGGTCCCCCAGTGTAGAGAGATGATATTATCTTGGAATGGATCTTTTTACCACATAAACCAAGTAAGAAACTGAAAACTTA
>NC_022010.1:70526403-70533202 GCF_000317375.1 Microtus ochrogaster
CTTGGGTAAGCCAGTTCTAATAGCTGGTGTTGGCATTGTATCCTGTCCTTGTGCCTTCTTACTCTGTTCACCAGCTCCAATCATTTCTTCAATCATTTCAAGTCTTTTTATTATTGTCTCTTTTGAATCCTGAATCTCCTGACCTGCATGAGTTTCTCGTAAAGATTGTATGGTTCTTAGAAGTGCCATATTCTTCCTAAATGATAGAATATGCAAAAGAATACTGAAACCTCTTAACCAGTAAATTAAGTTATCCTCATAGTCATATAAACCTTGCATGATATAACCCATTGTATTGGTAACCAAAACAGTAAAATTTGTGTTGGAAACGAAAACTGCCACATTACCTATTATCCAGCAGGTGGTGCTGTTGCCAAGTCGCTATGAAAATGGGTCCTGTTTCAGTGTCCGCCTAGTGTTTGTTAAAAACTGGGAAATGCAAGTTGCTCAAAAAGTAAATGTAATTAAATCAATTCCGTACACAGAACCATAAACCCAGAATCCAGGGGTAGAGAAGAGTAACCCGGAAGCCGTGTATGCCTCCATGTGACAGAGTCACCCTGAGGGGTTGCAACTTTCAGCAACAGCGTGCTCTGGTTCGCGCCACTTAAGAGCTGTGCTTGCAAGGGAGATTTAAAAACGACTCAGAAAAGAGCAAACCACGCGGGCAGAGACTACATGGGCCTGTGGAGTTTAAATCCACATGGGGAGGCAGACAATAGGGTGTGTGGGGACTTGAAGTCAATCTGAGGTGTCTAAAGGGAAAATATAAAGAACTGCAGCAAGAAAAGCCACTGCGTGATAATTTATATTAAACTGCTGGCTCCACGCACAAAGCACAGGCCGTGGCTGAGAAAGGGAGGGGCTTGTGCCAAGCCGAACTCTCAGTCGGCAGCTGAGCGGGGGAAGGAGAGGTCCTAAAACCAAACGTTGGGCGCCAGTTGAAGGCGTAAGTCACAAACAATGCCACACCAGTTTAGAATCATGATTAATAGGTTGGTATTTATTTAAAGGGAAAAAAACTTACAGATAACCGTCCCAGACAACAGCCCTTTGCGCAATCAGGAAGGAGTCTAGTCACCGGAAACAGAGCAGGAAGCGAAGAGAGCGAGAAGGGAAGTAGCCACTTTTTTAAAGGGAGAGAGACCACGTCCTAATGGGCTGGTAGCTCTGTGGCTATAGGATGGAGGAGCAGAAGGACCTCCCGCAACACCACCTGAGGAAGGGGTAGCCCTCTAAAGAAGAGGTAGCGCCCTGAGAAGAGGTATCCATCTGAGGAAGAGGTAGCCCCCCCTGAGGAAGGGGTAGCCACCTGAGGAAGGGGTAGCCCCCCCTGAGGAAGAGGTAGCCCCCTGAGGAAGAGTTAGCCCCCTGAGGAAGGGGCAGCCCTCTGAGGAAGGGGTAGCTCCCTGAGGAAGAGATAGCCCCCTAAGGAAGAGGTAGTGCATTTTAGGGCACAAGTCAAACCCTCTGACATACTGGCAGGAGGCAGAGGAGAGGGTTGGGGGCAGGATGTGTGGCTACCATTAGCCCCTGTGATGTAAACTCACTTCTCCAGGTGAGGTCATGGCTATAGACTCACAGGTGATGCTCTCAGCAGGGTGGTTGGCTGGCAGGGTTTTTGAGAGGGGATGGGCATGAGCAGTCGCCTGGACTGGATTTTAACATTACACTCTTGTGCATACCATGCTCAGAATATTCTTTTTTATTATTATTACTTTATTAATACTAGGAATTAAAATTTCCACTTCCTCCCCTCCTCCCACTTCCCTCCCGCTCCTCCACTCACCCTTCCCTCTCCCCCTCCAGTCCTAAGAGAGGGCAGGGTTCCCTGCCCTGTGGGAAGTCCAAGGCCCTCCCCTCTCCATCCTGGCTTAGGAAGGTATGCATCCAAATAGACTAGGATCTCAAACAGCCAGTACGAGCAGTAGAGACAAATCCCAGTGCCATTATTATTGGCTTCTCAGTCTGCCTCAATTGTCAGCCACATTCAGAGGGTCCAGTTTGATCCCATGTTCATTCAGTCCCATTCCAGCTGGCTTTGGTGAGCTCCCATTAGAACAAGCACACTGTGTCAGTGGGTGGATCAACCCCTCATGGTCCTGACTTCCTTGGTCATATTTTCCCTCCTTCTGCTTTTCAACTGGACCTTGGGAGCTCCGATGTGAGTCTCTGTCTTTATCTCCATCTGTCGCCAGACGAAGGTTCTAAGGTGATATTCAAGACAGTCATCAGTCTGACTACGGGACAAGGCCAGTTTAGGCACCCTCTCTTCCACTGCCCAGGGTCCTAGCTGGGGACATCCCTGTGGACATCTGGGACCCCCTGTAGAGTCAAATCTCTTGCCAACCCCACAATGCCTCCCTTAATTAAGATATCTTCTTAATCTCTTCCAATTGAGGCTGCTGCTTGCAGCAGTCCTTGGTCCCTGGCTCCCTAACTCTGGGCTGTGGTCCTCAGGCCCTGACTCCATAATTCCAATTTCCCTTACATTTTCATCTGTGTGACCCATTTTTCTGTTTCTTGTATAGATACTGGTTGTTGAATTTAGGATCCTCTCTAATCTGACTTCTTCTTTTTTGTTACTCTGTGTAGCCCTGGCTGTCCTGATCAGACTAGCCTTGAACTCAGAGATCTGCCTGCCTTTGCCTCCTGAGTGTGGCATTAAGAGTGTGTGCCTCCCCTGCCTAGCTAAGCATACTTCATATTAGCTAATGGCATCAGAAGATTTCTCTTTGGGATGCAAAATTAACATTTATACTGTGTGATGAAGCTGAAGGAAAGTGGCATGCATTAGGGCTTGTGAGATGTCAGTTCGTTTAACTAAATAAAAATCCAGAAAGTAAAAAACAAAAATAAAACCCAGACTGAAAATTATGGTGAGGCTGGAATTCAAAGACACGGTCATAGGATCTTTGGTGCAGGAGGCATGGCTGTCTGAGGAGGGACACAAGGGGCCAGCATTTGTGAACAGCAGACAAATTCTGTCTCCAATCCTGTCCCTCCGGGTCGGTACCATTTGAGAAGCAGCAACTGTCAGATCCCCCTGCAGCAGACTCATTCACTCCAGCCACACTTCTTTCCTACCATGGTGGATCAGCTTCTAGCCACCACACCTTTCCTACCACGGTAGACCTGCTTCCAGCCACCACGCCTTTCCTACCACAGTGGTCCTGCTTCCGTGGACCTGCTTCCAGCCACACGGTGGTCCTGCTTCTAGCCACCATGCCTTTCCTACCACTGTGGACCTGCTTCCCCTTGAACTAGGAGCCAAAACCACTCTCTCCTCCCTTATGCTGTTTCTGTGAAGTATTTGGCCACAGTGATGTGCAAAGTAACGGACACTGGAACTTGGTGTCAAGAGTGCATGTTGCAGGGTGTGGAGCTGCTTTGGGAACCAGCTTAGGAGGATGGAAGAATGGATCTGTGGCTAAAGAAAACCTAGCCTGCTGGGAGCAGAGACTAATGGCCACTTGTGGAGAGCATGTGGAAGTCCAGGGTGCCAGTAGAGACATAGCGTTTACAAGGTTTTAGGGGGGAACGAAGACACTATTGGGAATTATAACATTATGTGACATTCAAGTAAAGAACTGTTTGTGTCCTGAAAATGTGATTGTGGCTGAATTCAACACTAATGGACTAATGATTTGATGGAGGGTATTTCCTGACATGGTAACCTTTGGGCTGTCTTGTGAGCGTTGCTCACTATGTTTAGCCATGTGTCTAATATAAATTTTGAGTGAAAATATTGGCAGAAAGAGGCAAGTGTGCATCTGGATTCAGAAAGGAGCATCGCGTGGTTTCAGGGTGGGTGAGGAGGAGGGGCTATGATAAAAAGCTTTGTGAGGTGACAGGCCAAAGCACTGCAGTTTCTCCATCTTGAACTCTTGCCTTTTTAGGTTTAATTAGAATTTGGCAACCTTGATAAAGAATTCCCCGGAAAATTACCTAACTCTATTCTAGGAGCCAAGATGCTCTAGCTAACTTACCTTCTGCTAAATGGTTGGCACAAGCCCTCCCCACTGTAGTCGACAACTTTTCTTAGCTCTGCTTAGCTGCTTGCACAACGCCCCACCCTCAACAACTTAGTGGGTGCAGGACCTCCCCTCCAGCTGCTGAGCAAGAGAACAGCCTATGGTTTTTGCCTTTAAAAGCTGGCCCCTTGGTCTAAATGCTTTGGGCTACACTTGGATCCTGGGTGTAGTCCCAGCCAATTGGAATAAAGACTTTTAATTGGCTATAAATGTGCCTGAATGGTCATCTTTGGTGGCTCCTGTGAGAGTGACACTAAAGAGAAGCCAAGCACAGGGAAGATGTCTTGATGACAAGACCCTTACCTACGGGAAGCTCCAGGTATAGACACGAAGACTCCTTTCATTTAGAAGGACAGTCCAGGCAGGACTTTGGACATAACACTTTCATATCAGAGATAGGGCTGACAATTGTGCCATGACTCAGCAGGAGACTGTTAATCCCAGTAACCTGGGTTCAGTCCTTGGAAGGTGTGCAAAGGTGGAGGGAACGGCTGATTCCATGAAGTTGTTCTGACACCTCTGCTGGTTTGCATGGTGTTTGGTCTGTGCACATATATACACACACATACACAGAAACAAACATACTTTAGCACCACATTCCCACCCTCCACACCATACATACCACACACATACACTGTACTGCACATACACCAGACACACTTACATGCAGCATATACACACCACCCCCTCACAGACCACCCTACACATACAGTACATACCCTATTCAAACATGCCACACCGTACACACACATATACACCGCCACACACCATACCATATACACTACACCAACGCCACCTGTACAACATAGCATACACACATAACACACGGAAAACACACACACCACACATACAAATCACACACATGTAACACATTCATCACACATATCACACACACCACATACCACATTCCATACCCACAGAGGACACATACAAGACATACACCATATCACTCACAAACCACACCATACTAGAGTCATACACATAGATCACACACCATCACAGACACCAATTATTCCTGTCACCATACACCACATCACACCTAATACACGTGTCACAACCATACGAACACACCATACACACAAACACACCATACACATTGCACACACATGTCACACCACTACACCCAGACCATACTCAGACACTGCACATACACCATACACACATGCCATACTACACACACCCTACACACATCCACACCACACACACACCACACACACACACCACACACACACACCACACACACATACATACCACACACACATCATACACACATACACACTATACACACACCACACCCATACCACAACACACCATACACACATATCACAACACACACACACATGTAGAGACAGGTGTTCATTCTATGAGGTCAGTTACTCTAGAGAACCCAGATCCACCTCATTACACCAGCTAGAGATACCAAAAGATTTTGGTTATTTGTATCCAAATTATACAAATGACATCAATGTCTGGTAACAACATTTTTGATATTTTATACTTTAAATACTGATGCTTCCTCATTTAATTATTATCTACAATGTTCTATAGTACAATGAACTGGGATTAAAAATTAATTAAACATTATTAACTAAGAAAAAAGAGAGCAAATATCAGAGCAACTACATTGAAATTTCCATTTCTAACCATTTAAAAATAAGCAAATTCATCAAATAGAAATAACTGTAAATATACAGACACTATACAGTGGATCTTGTAAATTTTTGACATTGGTTTCATCTGTAATTTTCCCTCCATTAGGCCAAATTCTGTTCTAATTTGGTATTCTATCACATGTAAGTGTAATGACAGAATCAGGGGTGTAGAAGATGATAGTTCAGACGCAGATCCTCGCGGGTTTACTGTTTCCACGCTTTCTTAATGGCTTCACCTGTGTTCCTCTCTCCTGATGACGCTGTCCTGCCCACTGCTAAAGCCTCATCTACAGCAGATCCTAGGCCTGAGAACGAGGGACCTCAGAACATTCAACATGTGGCTCCCGCCTGCACAAAATGTGTTTCTTGGTCAACGGGGGAACTGTGATGGAAAGTTCTGAAGAGAAGCTGTGTCTGAGAATGCCAGCGAGGAGTCTTGTCTATAGACACTGATGGACTCATAGGACTTTCAGTTCTATGGAGAGACCGGAATGGAGCAGGTTCAGAGGCTAATTGCTTCATCTTGGGCT
Source organism: Microtus ochrogaster (assembly GCF_000317375.1). NCBI lineage: Eukaryota > Metazoa > Chordata > Mammalia > Rodentia > Cricetidae > Microtus > Microtus ochrogaster. The sequence continues at coordinate 70,532,620 of NC_022010.1, forward strand.
GGTTTTAGCTTCATCATTCCTTGCTCCACTCTGAATGCACTCCTGAAGATGAGGATAATGAGGAGGAGGAAGAGGAGGAAGAGGATGCTGCTGCTGATAGCTGTTAGACACTTTTAATGCAGCAGAAAACTAACTTTCTATATTCCAAGAGCTAGAAAGTCATTGGACAGCATCCTGTTGTAGCATGAATTCTAATGGTATTAATAATAAAGTCCCAGAGTCAGATATAAGGGTTAATGCTGAATGTCAGAGAAGCAGAGCACCAGCCACTACCAATGCTCAAAACTGAGGGGTGGGCCTGTAACATTGCATCTCCAGACTGCATCTGTCTCCACCAAACCTCAGACTGCAAGGAGCTCCTGTCTCCTCCCGCCCATGTTCATCTCTGCACCCAGCCATATCCCTCCTGTCTCCACCTCCCTAGTGCTGGGATAAAGGCGTGCTCCACCACTGCCCAGCTCCCTAGTGCTGGGATAAAGGAGTGCTCCACCACTGCCCAGCTCCCTAGTGCTGGGATAAAGGAGTGCTCCACCACTGCCCAGCTCCCTAGTGCTGGGATAAAGGAGTGTTCCACCTCTGCCCA
>NC_022010.1:70533302-70534605 GCF_000317375.1 Microtus ochrogaster
TAGATATAAATATTGTAACTATAATTTCTGCTTGATAACTTTTGTTATATGTAATTTTACTATGTTAAAATTAAAGCCTTCCTTTTTGTTTAAACAGAAAAAGGGGAAATGGTGTAGGAGGTCCTTTTGACTATGTGTTGCTTTCATTGGTAGAATAAAGAAACTGCCTTGGCCTTTTGAGAGGGCAGAACTTAGGTAGGCAGAGTTGACAGAACTGAATGCTGGTAAGAAGGGAGACAGGGAGCCGCCATGAAGCTACCAGGTCAGACATGCTGAATCTTTCCTGGTAAGCCACAACCTCTTGGTGACATACAGATTATTAGAAATGGGTTGAATCAAGATGTGAGAGTTAGCCAATAAGAGGCTAGAACTAATGACCAGGCAGTGTTTAAATGAGTACAATTTCTGTGTGGTTATTTCGGGTGTAAGCTAGCCAGACAGCCAGGACCAAAAGCAGGCCTGCTCCTCCTGTTACAAAAAGATGATAATTCAGAGGCGAATCCTAGTGGCTATTTGTTTCCATATGATGCTTCCTTAATGGCTTCACCTGTGTTCCTCTCTCCTAATGACGCTGTCCTGCCCACTGCTCAAGTCTCATCTCCAGCAGATCCTAGGTCTGAGTCCTCGCCACGAGGGACCTCGGAACATTCAACATGTGGAGCCTGCTTGCACAAAATGTGGTGCTTGGTCAACGGAGGAACTGTGACAGAAAGTTCTGAAGAGAAGCTGTGTCTGCTGTGAACAGAGAGCCAGGGAGGAGTCTTGTATGGACTGATAGGACTTTCAGTTCTATGAGAGACTGGAATGGAACAGGTTCAGAGGCTAATTACATCTTGGGCTGGTTTTAGTCTCTGGAACGGCCACTCCTTGTACCACTCTGCATACAACTGAAGATGATGAAGATGATGAGAATAATCAGGAGGAGGAGGAAGAGGGTCATGCTGCTGATACCTATTAGAAGCTCTTAATTCAACAGAACATAATCCAAGAATCATTAAAAAAAATCTTGGGCTTATAAAATGGTTCCTTTTCTCATTATACCCATTTCTCTGGTCTACCTACCATGTATTTTAAATTTCCTTCATATTTTACTTTGCTCAATAAAACTTTATAGAACAAAGGAAGGTATAAAACCTATATAAAACTGCTTGTATGTGGGAACATAGAATGTGGTTCCCAGGCCATGGTCTCTCAATGGCTCCAGAATAAATGCTCTGTAATTCTTTTGAGGGTTGAGATTGTGTTTTGCAACTCAAACACCGTCCTTGACTCAGGCTCTTCAGCTTGTCCTGCTGTCACCCAG
>NC_022010.1:70534705-70538512 GCF_000317375.1 Microtus ochrogaster
GTCTCGAAAAACCAAAATAAATAAATAAATAAATAAATAAAGGTGTGTGCCACCACTACCTGACCTCTGGTGGTGGATTAGCTCTGCATTCTGATACTCAAGAAAGCTTTATTTGTTAAAACACAAAGTATCATTGCATCTTGGATTTCTAAAGTGACTCCCCCATCTCCTTGTCCTCATCTCTCTGTTCTATCAACCAATGTATTTCAAAGTTGACTTGATTCATGACTTTCTGTCTTCTATAAAACATTTAGAACAAGGAAAGATATAAGACCTTAATAAAACTGCTTGTATGTTAGAACATAGAATGTCGGACACCTCTAACTCTGTGATCCCAGGCCATGGTCTCCAATTGGCTCCAGAATAGATGCTCTCTTATTCTTTTGAGGGCTGAGATTGTATTTTGCAACTCAAACACCATCCTTGACTCAGGCTCTTCAGCTTGTCCTGCTGTCACCCAGCACACACCTGTGTGGCTGCTACAGCCGGCGGGGATCACAGAGCCCCCTGTATTCTGACCTGGCTCTTGAGATCTCCACTGACTGCAGCTGTGCTCTTCCTTCTGTTGGCCCTGAGCTTGGTTTTGATTATACCCTAGAGATGAAGCTGATTTTGCATGGGCAGAAGCTGCAAAGTAAGGACTGGAGAGATGGCTCAGCGGTGAGAGCACTTGCTGCTCTTGAAGAGACCTCAGCCATCTTTAACCCCAGCTCCAGGGGAGCCTCTGCCCTCTTCTGGTCCCCAGGAGCACTTTATGCACGTAGTACCTGTCCATCCACCTAGACAAGACGCTCACACACATAAAGGAACCCCAAGATTATACAAATCATTATGCTTAAAGAACAAGCCAGATATTTTTATTTTTTCCAGAATTAACTTTTTCTCATCCTGTATCACAGAGGGAATCATAAAGTAATTCACAGAATTACAAAGGTCAGTCAGTCAAGTAGTTAAAGAGTATTAAATTAGTATATTGTGTTAGTATATTATCAACGAACCTTGGCCCTCACTAACAGGATACAACGAGAGGGAGAGGTGATGTGGGAAGAGGCGAGAACTGAGCTCACCATTGTTCAACCTGTTTTTCCTGAACAAACTGCCCATGAGGTCCCTCTGCATCTGGTGGCAGAAGGGCCAAGTACACGGGGGTCTCTGCTCCTTCTTCAGGACTCTTGGGGGCTTCTGGTCCCGCCATGTCTGTTCTAACCCACCCAGGGCAACAGGCATTGAGGAGGATCTTGTCCCCTTTCCTCTGCTCACTGAGTTTCCGGGCCTGGATTCTCGACAGGACTGTCACCCCAATCTTGGTCACCCCATAAGCACTATTAGGCCAGCCTTCTTTCTCATGTACTCCTCTCTTTGTGTCCTCCACAAACTTGTTCATAAGCCCCACCAGCTCCTCCTCTGTGATGGTGTCACTTCGAAACTTCTGCTGTAGCTCTGGGCTGCAGTTTTTCAGGGCCCTGAGACTCACCATGCTCGATACGTTCACCACTCTGCCTAAAACACACCACAAATTGCTATGTAAAGAGGTGTACGCAATGATGGTACCTTATCTCCGTGAGATTTTATACCAGGAAGCTCCATGTGAGAGAGGATGTGCAGAACAGGACTGAGGTAGTAAAAGAAACTGTATTCTTTCCTTTAAGGTTCGGGTGGGCAGAGAAGCTAGGTCACCATGGAAACAGCAGCCTTTAGAGGTTCTAGAGATGCAGAGGAGCAGCCGGGAGAGAGGACATGAGTTCAGATGAGGTATACTTCCTCGGCTCTAAACCAGACCCTCACAGTCCTACAGGGGCTCACTTGTCATTGCTGGTGCGTGGTCATTGAGTGGTGTTCACATGCTAAGCATATAACATGGGGTATCAGCAGTTCATGATAACAGTCATGTCATGTTTAGTTCTGCAGAGCATGGACAACTTGATGGAAAACTAAAAGGGAGGAGTTGGGTAGACAGGGTGTAGAAACCCTGGACAAGGGCATGCTCAGGAAAGGAGGCCTCCTGGGTGGGGTTGCAGTTTCCCAGTCGAGACCTTCTGTGGAGCTGAGTGAGGGACGCACTGTGTGGGTACAGTCTGAGGTCTTGTGGGGCAGCGCAGTGAGACCAGCAGGGTGCAGTTGGTATGCACCAGGTTTTAGAGAGGAATGGAATTCTAAAAGCCCCTAAAGTGTGAGCATGTGGAACATCAGCGGATGGTTAAAGAGGAGTCGGACATGCAAAGAGAGAATCAGGGGCCACAAAGAATTGAGACCCAAAGAGCAGAGACTATGTCCAAGTTTCAGAGAGGCTGAGGCACAGAGGGAGAGGAGCGGCCTGGAAAGCACCCACAGACTCACCTCCGGGTTTCATTAGAGGGAGCAGCTCAGTGCAGACATCTTGGGTACCAAAAAAGTTTGTTTTCATTGTCACTTCTGCTTGAATGTGGAAGGGGGTTGGGTCAGCATCTTCCAGGGGAAAAAGAGAATGGATTAACTGGGTGGGACCTGATCTAGAGCCTCAGAGATCTACTTCCAACTATTTAGTCAGGGTACTGCCCCACTGTCAATCAGAAAGGTTCCTTTGTTTTAAAGGACAGCAGGACTGAATTGCTGGATTGCCTGGGGGAGGCTGAGTATCAGGATCTTAATGTAACACCTCTTCCCCCTACTCTTTCTCTCCCTTCAATTTCTGGTTTATTTCACTCTCAGAAAAGTTGCATTCAAGAATCCCAAACTCAACTACTTAACAAGCTGAAATATGATTAACTCGATCTAGATAGAGAAACACAAGGCCCAAGGAGGCCTGCAGCCCCCACCCTGGTCCTTATCTCCCAGGGGACCTGTTTTAGACTCACAGGACAGACTTCCCCTGCCATAGCAATGCTCTTCTGAGTGGCAGAGTCCACCTTGGCACCCCTGGGGAAGCTGCCTCCCAACACCCAAGGGCTTACTCTTGAAGGCGATGCCCGCATTGTTGACCAGCACGTCCAGTCCCCCGTATTCCTTGAGCAAAAAGTCCCGCAGGGCGCGGATGCTCTGCAGGTCGTCGATGTCTAGCTGGTGGAAGCGCGGGCTCAGGCCCTCCGCCTGCAGCTGCTGCACCGCAGCCTTGCCCCTTGCCTCGTCCCGCGCGGTGAGCACCACGACCCCCAAGAACTTCCGACAGAGGTCCCTTGTGATGGCTAAGCCGATGCCCTTGTTACCCCCGGTCACCAGCGCCACGCGGCTGCAGGACGACATGGCTGGGTGGCTGTAGGGTGGCGGTCCGGATGGAGAGCAGTGAACCTAGGGCAAGCTATGTAGCCCAGAAGTTGCTGCAGGGTAGCTAAAAGCAGGTTTTTTTTTTTAGGGGAGATGAGTTGGAAAGGTTCTCACTGAAGGCTTAACTCAGACCCCGCCCCTAGGAGGGCGTGGTGTGGTCGGAGACTGGGTGGGTCTTTCTTGCTTTAGACTTCCTCAAACTGTACTTTTATCACGTTGGTGCGTGCTTAAGGGGTGCTGTCTCACGTTCGCTGTATCAGGCTCAGTTTTATAAAAGTTTATATTGAAGGAAACTGCCTGATCCTTTGCTAGCTCCGAGCATGCAGAGTGTTGTAGGTCGTTAAAACCCAACCATAAAAAAACGGCTGGGCGTTCACGTTGTCCTTAGGGCGACTTGAAAGCCAGCAGCCAGGCAAGACTGCAGGAGAAGGTCGGAGAGAGGGTGCTGCAGCTGTCCACCTGGCAGACAGGCATTCGCCTTGCCCATGCTACTGACTCTTCGTCTGTGCTCGTCTGAATTTGCACTGTATTCCCCAACTTGCACAGCAGACCTCTGTACCTAGTCTT
>NC_022010.1:70538612-70545768 GCF_000317375.1 Microtus ochrogaster
AGAATTGAGCTCACCATTGTTCAACCTGTTTTTCCTGAACAAACTGCCCATGAGGTCCCTCTGCATCTGGTGGCAGAAGGGCCAAGTACACGGGGGTCTCTGCTCCTTCTTCGGGACTCTTGGGGGCTTCTGGTCCCGCCATGTCTGTTCTCACCCACCCAGGGCAACAGGCATTGAGGAGGATCTTGTCCCCTTTCCTCTGCTCACTGAGTTTCCGGGCATGGATTCTCGACAGGACTGTCACCCCAATCTTGCTCACCCCATAAGCACTATTAGGCCAGCCTTCTTTCTCATGCACTCCTCTCTTTGTGTCCTCCACAAACTTGTTCATAAGCCCCACCAGCTCCTCCTCTGTGATGGTGTCACTTCGAAACTTCTGCTGTAGCTCTGGGCTGCAGTTTTTCAGGGCCCTGAGACTCAGCATGCTCGATACGTTCACCACTCTGCCTAAAAAACACCACAAATTGCTATTAAAGAGGTGTACGCAATGATGGTACTTTATCTTGGTGAGATTTTACACCAGGAAGCTTCCATGTGAGAGAGGATGTGCAGAACAGGAATGAGGTAGTAAAAGAAACTGTATTCTTTCCTTTAAGTTTCAGGTGGGCAGAGAAGCCAGGTCACCATGGAAACAGCAGCCTTTAGAGGTTCTAGATATGCAGAGGAGCAGCCGGGAGAGAGGACATGAGTTCAGATGAGGTATACTTCCTCAGCTCTAAACCAGACCCTCACAGTCCTACAGGGGCTCACTTGTCATTGCTGGTGCGTGGTCATTGAGTGGTGTGTTCACACGCCATGCAGATAACATGGGGTATCAACAGTTCTTGATAACAGTTATGTCATAGTTATTTCTGCAGAGCATGCACAAGTTGATGGGGAGCTAACATGAGCCTGTACTGTATTAAGGACAGGTGAGATTATCAAGTGGTGTGAACCATGCTAAAGGCTTGGGCTTGTCCCCTGAAGTATCTTTGGGAGGAGAAGACTTGGGTAGACATGGGTACACTTGGTGTAGAAACCCTGGACAAGGGCATGCTCAGGAAAGGAGGCCTCCTGGGTGGGGTTGCAGTTTCCCAGTCGAGACCTGCTGTGGAGCTGAGTGAAGGACGCACTGTGTGGGTACAGTCTGAGGTCTTGTGGGGCAGCGCAGTGAGACCAGCAGGGTGCGGTGGTGTGCACCAGGTTTTAGAGAGGAATGGAATTCTAAAAGCCCCTAAAGTGTGAGCATGTGGAACAACAGACCTTGGAAGCACAGCGGATGGTTAAAGAGGAGTCGGACATGCAAAGAGAGAATCAGGGGCCACAACGAATTGAGACCCAAAGAGCAGAGACTATGTCCAAGTTTCAGAGAGGCTGAGGCACAGAGGGAGAGGAGCGGCCTGGAAAGCACCCACAGACTCACCTCCGGGTTTCATTAGAGGGAGCAGCTCAGTGCAGACATCTTGGGTACCAAAAAAGTTTGTTTTCAATGTCACTTCTGCTTGAATGTGGAAGGGGGTTGGGTCAGCATCTTCCGGGGGAGAAAGAGAATCGCGTTACTCCAGTGGGATAGTATAGACAGGACTGAGAACCCTAGCAATCCACTGCCAAGTATTTAGTCAGGGCACCGCCCCACTGCCAATCTGAATATATTCTATCATTTTTGAAAGCACCCAGGGGTTGGGGTGGGGCTGGGGAAGGTTTATGTATTAAGATAGCAAAGCAACCCCCCTCCCTTGCTCTTTTCTTTTTCTCCGCCCAATTCTTTGTTTATTTTACTACCACGTGAGAATTCAATTCAAGTATACCCATGCCCACCTACTCAACTGCTGAGTGAGGGAAACCTGGAAAGCATGGTAAGGCGGTCTAGTTGGGTAAACACAGGGCTCTGCTCTGCCTGCAGCCCCCACCCTGTTCCTTATCTCCCAGGGGACCTGTTTTAGACTCCCACAACACTTTCCCTGCCCTAGCAATGCTCCCCTGAGAAGCAGAGCCCACCCTGGCACCGCCGGGGAAGCCGCCTCCCCTTTCCACACCCAGGGCTTACTCTTGAAGGCAATGCCCGCATTGTTGACCAGTATGTCCAGTCCCCCGTATTCCTTGAGCAAAAAGTCGCGCAGGGCGCGGATGCTCTGCAGGTCGTCGATGTCCAGCTGGTGGAAGCGCGGGCTCAGGCCCTCCGCCTGCAGCTGCTGCACAGCAGCCTTGCCCCTTGCCTCATCCCGCGCGGTGAGCACCACGACCCCCAAGAACTTCCGACAGAGGTCACGAGTGATGGCGAAGCCTATGCCCTTATTAGCCCCGGTCACCAGCGCCACGCGGCTGCAGGATGACATGGCTGTGTGGGTGTAGAGTAGGGGTCGGAGAGCAGAAAACCTGGGGTTAACTCTGCAGTAGGAGGTAACTGGACAGCCAGTCCACGCAGTGTTTTTCTAGCGGTTGTAAGTTTGAGAGGCCAGCATGGGCGCAATGCGCAGGCGCATCTCTTGTTGCCGCCCCCAAGAGGGCGTGGCGTAGCAGGCGGCTTCTCTGGGTCTTGCTTTCTTGTCACTTTTGTAACTCTGTGTCTTGCTGGTGTATACTTATGGAGTGGTGGCTCACCTTCGCAGGATTGGCCTTTTTTTTTTTTTTAAATAAAAATTTCCAATGAAAGAAACATGCTACATTTCGCTAGCTCAGAGAATGCAGGGTGTTACTGGGTTTTAAAAACCAGCCACAAAAAAACCGGCTGGGCCAGCTAGCTCACACAGGCTTTCTTCTTAAGCCGACTTGGAAGCTAGCAGCCAGGCAAGACTGCAGGAGAAGGTCGGAGAGAGGGTGCTGAAGCTGTCCACCTGGCAGTCAGGCATTCGCCTTGCCCATGCTACTGACCCTTCGTCTGTGCTTATCTGAATTTGCACTGTATTCCCCAACTTGCACAGCAGACCTCTGTACCTAGTCTTCCTGGTGTCTAGTAAAATAATGTGCTGCCCTTTAAGTAGCAGGAAGTAGAGTTGTAGGATGAACTCTTAGAGAAGGTGAGGAATTGGAGTCGTGTTGAATTTCCCTCTGGATAATCCTTGGGCAGAAGCATTCCCCCCTAACCGCACGGGCTTCCTTCCCTTTACACACTTTTAAAGCCTGCCTTTGCTGGAGGTGAGGAATGACGTGTATGGAGGCAAGGGCCATCAGGGAAGGCCGCTCTTCTTCACTCAGAACAGCACACGATGCTCCCTTATTCCCTTTGAAGATGACGGATGCTCTGTGCTCAGAAAGTCTACAGTTGGTTCAGCAGAAGGGAACGAATCCTCAGTGTTCCTGACACCCAGGAACTAGGGATCCAAGGTCAAGTTCCAGTTCCTTACTCTTCAGTAGGTTGCTACTGCCACGGTGGCCCTTTAAATAAAGTAAGACATTTATTTGAGTTGCACTGACCTCAGTATGCACGAAGGCAGTGGGATTGGGAATACAGTGAAATCCAGGAAACAGATGAGACCTTTCCACGACGGAAGATTCTGTTGTTTCCTATGGAATGCATGTAGTAAATTCCCATTTCAGGTCAGCCCTCTAGTCAGCTGTTTAAGGAGCATTAATAGCCAGAAAGAGGGCTGGCAGATGGAATAATCAGCAGTGAGGGCAGGTAGCTGGAAAACCCGGCAACCTGGGTTCAATCCCTGGAGCCCAGGCAAAGGCGGGATGAATGTCCTGATTCTCAGAAGTGGTTCTGACACCTCTGCACGTTTGCAGAGGTTTGGTCTGGCACACACGAAGGTGCACACACACGCACACACTCACTATTGTGTATGTGAACAATAACTTTTTAAAAAATCAGGAATCATCCCAGATTTTCTCCAACTAAATAAATTGCAAGGATGTGTGTGTGTGTGTGTGTGTGTGTGTGTGTGTGTGTTGTGCCTCCATGTCTGTGTGGCTTGTGCATACCTGGTGTCATTGGAGCCCAGAAGGGGGTAACAGGGTTCCATGACCTGGAGGTTGTTAGCCATGTTGTCGGTGCTGGGCATCAGAAATTCCAGTGCTATTAACTGCTGAGCCATCTCTGCTGCACCTGTCCCTTGAAGTTTTTGTGGAAATACTTGAAAAGTCTCGAGGTATTGTAAGAAATAATAGAGAAATTATACATATTTTCAAAAATATTAAAATATACATATGGAGAATGAGACAATTTTTTTTCCTATTCAGACTTCTCTTTTGTGTTCCTAATTAAGTCCTTTATCCTATATAATTTCATTGGAATTATAGATTTGTATCTATCACAGTGTTGGAGATCGGCTTCGACAAAGATTCTGTTTACCAGAGTTAAATCAATTGAAGGAAGATATGAGTGAAATTAATAAACAGAAACATAGGATAGTACCAGGAAGGAGTTCATGAATACTGAATTCGCCAATGTTTAATTTCCACTAGCTTATCATACCCCTGGCCCCAAAAGATAGGAGTAAGATAACCAACTATATTAACGTGATACAAGGAAATGAATATACCAGTTGAAGGTCGTAGGCTACATTCTTAAACATTCTGTTGCTAGAACAAGACATGTATTGCTCACACCCTAGACCAAAAGCATTTTGTATGCAAACCACTCCCTGGGTGGAATCCATAGGCAGCTCCCTAAGGTAGTAAAATCTTAGTAGGATCCTTAGAGCTCTGTTTGAGGTAGAAACTGATCTACTTCTCTATACTTGAAATAAAAGGTCTAGATATTAGCCACACCTGTTGACAATAACCTCGAGCGAGCAGAACCCTCTGCTCCACATCTAGGTGGGGCCTTTATTTGAGGTAGAAGCACAATAGCCTTGAAGGAAAAGAAGTTCTAACTCTCTGACCTTCAGACAGGATGGAAATAGGCTCACATTTGTGGGCCTCTACAGCAGTCAAGACACGAAACACCCCATCAGTGCCTGGATCCCTCTTGTTGCTGTTTCTTGAGCAAACACTCCTGCATTGCTCCTCAGTGCTGAGCGCTGTTAGGCAGGTGAAGCACACTGCGCTTGGTCTTGCTAAATGTTTCTCACTCTGGACAAGTTATCAGTTGTGCTTTTCTCCTTTATCACAGCGAGTATTTGCTGCAAGTTCCACACCACTGGACACCATCTTCTGCTGTTGGACTTAGCCTGAGTTAGAAGGACGTGCATTGAATTAGTTCAGTACCAGAGCCACTCAGTGATCATTCGGGGCCTGTAAGGAACCTCGAAGGCGGCGAGGGTCTTGCTGCAGAAGAGAATCTTGGATGATGATGATTTAGGACCACCTGAAGGCACACTCAGCCCTCCTTCCTACTATGCGCTTCTGGGAACCGCACTAGGATCTTTCTGATCATTCTAGGTTTACTTCTTGGGCCTTGCATTAGACATTAGATCACTGCCATTCAAGACAAACTTGACTCTGGCCTCAGTGGTGGGGTAGAATTCCTTACTGAGTCCCACAGAGGGGTCTGCATTCTCCTCTAGAAACTTGGCTTTTTTTTTTTTTATGCCAAGTCAAAGATGGTTCAGTACAGGATCCAGAAGCTCCAGGATCAGATCTTAACAACCCAACCACAGTGTCTTCTCTGAATGGGCTCCTGGTCCTTGCCATCCTGCTCCTCCTGTAACCTTTTGCCTTCCTCTTAATTCTCCCTACCCTTATGTTTTTGCCTTGTCTTTTAAACTTTTCTTAAAAAAACAGAAATTTCTCTTGGGTCTTTGGACAGAAATTAGTCCATCACGCAAATCAAATTAAAAACAGTGTGTCTTTTAGAGTCACCCCAGACTGAAAAACTTCTAAAACGATGTCCCCTGTCAAGAGGAAGTAGCCAGAGAGAAGTCTCCCCTATCTTTTATATAAGAAAAGGGTCTGGAATGTCCCGACTCCAATACAGCCAAATCCCTGAAATTGGACTCAAAAAGTTCTTTAGTGATTGTACAAATAAATAAATAAATAAAACCAATCAAACAAAACCAGCTGATACCTACTCTAGTCACCCAGAGGTTGCAAAGGCAACTGCCCCTGTGTTTCTCATTCTACCCTTAGGAAACTCCCTTTCTCCCTTCCGAATCCTTAACTACAAAAATCCCAGCCTAAAGCATGGGACCTCTGGTCTTTGACTGAGTCCTGTGCCCCGATCATGCACAAATGGCCAGACCTAGAAACACCCTTCCCTGGCATTGACCAAAGCTTGCTCCTGCGTTCTCACCTTTTATTTCTCCCTACGAGCTTCTTACTCTTTCCTTATACTTTGGCCCTAACAATTCCGGTAACAGCCTCGGGACAAGACTAATGCGTACACAGAGGTGGATGAGGGGATAGCTGCCTGGGAAAATGGTGTGCCCCGGTCCTGATGGGAGCCAAGTAAGCCAGCCTGGTGCAGGGCTGCAGGTGTGTATTTGGTGGTGGTGGGGGAGGGCTGGGGAACTGCGCGTGCGCAGCAGAGGCGCAGGCTCGCGACACGCAGCCGCTTCCTCCACCGTTGAGCGCGCCGTCTCCGTCTCCACACCCGCCACGCGTGATTCCCCAGGTGAGCGGAGGACTTCCGGGTTGGCCCGGCGTTGTCTGGGGAACGGCAGCGGGGTTCGGTTGGACTTCCCGAGTTCTGTGCGGATCCTGACCCCAATTTCCTGGTCCTGCCTGCAACCTCTCCCCGACCGGAAGTCAGGAGGGATCGAGCCCTGTGCAGGCGCAGGATGCACGGTCGTCTGTCCCCAGTCTGTTTGCCTGTGTGGGCGACGTGCAGTGATTGATGGGGTCCGCCGGGACTGTGCTTTGGCGTGTGGCTATCACTGGGGTGCTGGTGGGAAGCAGGGTGCAGGGCTTCGGTGGAACTGCACGTCCCTGTGCACTCACATCTGGGCACCGGCGGGGACCAGGCCTGCACGTCCAATGTTCCTGCCGAGGTAGATTATTAACGCTGCCTGCGCGGCTGACCTGGAGGTTCATTTCTGCCCAGGCATTTTTTCTTTCTTTTTAAGAAGCAGATTTTGAAGTCATTTTTCATGGGTATAACATATCAAATATGTGTAAATCACTTATGCCGCTTTAGTATGCATATGCCGCTTTAGTATGCACCTGTACTGCACAGGGTAGGGCGTGAAATAGGAAGAGCTTTCAGATAGTGTTCTTTAGGTCATTTGGTTATAGAGTTATTCTCTCTCTCTCTCCTCTCTCTCTCTCTCTCTCTCTCTCTCTCTCTCTCTCTCTCTCT
>NC_022010.1:70545868-70570657 GCF_000317375.1 Microtus ochrogaster
CCCCCCCCCCAGAGACAGGGCCCAAAGGGATCTATCTTATCTTGTGTATAAAGGTGTTTTACATACATGTGTCTGTGTACCACGTTCGTGCAGTGCATGTGGAGGCCAGAAGAGGACATCAGCTCCCCTAGGACTGGGATTACACTTGGGCACTAGGGACTGAGCCCGGCTCTTCTGTAGGAGCAGCAGGAGCTCTCAACCACTGAGCCATCTCTCCAGCTGCTCCCATCTTTTAATTTAGAATTTTCCTGAATTTTATTATTATTATTTTGTTTTTTCGAGACAGGGTTTCCTCTGTGTAGCTTTGTCTGTTCGGGAACTGACTCCAGGCTGGCCTTGAACTCACATAGATCTGCCTGCCTCTGCCCCCCCAAGTGCTGGGATTAAAGGTGTGCGCCACCAATGCCCGACTTCAACTTTATTTTTCCTCACTATTTCTTGTTTAGTTTTACGTCTTAGCGTACATCTTCCAAAAATGCTTGCATTAATTTCTGTTAATTCCTACAGTTGGTTCCCACTCTGTTGCCTGTATTTCCTGGATTTTCCCTTTTTGGAAAGCTTTCAAGAGACTAATGTAGAAAGCAGTAGTCATTCTTTTGTCTTCTGCTCATCTTTGGCTTGTGTTCCTATCTTGGTTTTCATTTCTCTCTAATGTAGTTATATTTATTCCTAGACTCTAGTGTCTAAAAATCTGGTTGACACTGATGGGGGTTTATTTCTTCTTTCTAAGACTTTTGAGCTGATGGGTGCTTCAAGGACTGTGCATTCTTTTTGGTATTTATTTATTGTTATTTTATGTATGTGGGTGTTCTGCTTTCACAGTGTGCTATGCACGTGTGCACTGAGCCCTGTCTCCAGTTCCTGTGTGTCCTTGAGTGCTGCTGGCATCAGCATTAACTGGCACTGAACTGTGAAAGTCACCAAAGGCTACGTCTAGGAAGTCAGCTGTGAGAATCTAGTTACAGGACCTCCAGATGGTTTTGTTTCCTCTTTTTAGAGCAGAGGTCTTAACTGTCCTAATGCTGCTGCCCTTGTTCCTCATGTTGTGGTGACCCCTGTCATAGAATTATCTTACTGCTATGCTGTAGTGCTATTTTGTGTTTTAACAAAAAAAAAAAAAAAAAAAAAGCAAAAAGCTTGCCTGAAGATCAGAGTGTAGAGCTAAGCCACTAGAGGCCAGGCGGTGGGGGCACACATCTTTAATCCCAGTAGTTAGGAGGGAGAGGACGATGGATCTCTGTGAGTTCAAGGTCACCTTGGGATATACTAGATTGAATGCAGTCTCAAAGAGAAACAGAGCTCACACCTTTGATCTCAGCACTTGGGATCCCACACTTTTAATCCCAGCACTAGGAAGATAGAGACAGTAGTGATGTGGCTGGGTGGAGAGAGGAAGATAAGGCAGGAGGAGTCTGGAGCTCAGAGATGCAGTCTGAGGCCGCAGTCTGAAGTAGTCAGTCTAAGGAACAGTCTGAGGATAGGATCGCTCCTTTGGTCTGAGCAGTGGTAGAGGTAAGAACTCTAGTGGCTGGTTGTTGTGCTTCTATGATCTTCCAGCATTAACCCCTCGGTCTGACTCCGGGTTTTTATTAGTAATACCTATTAGAATTTGTGCCATACTGCATCATAACTGTAATTTTGCTATTGTTATGAATTGTACTGTAAATATCTGATGTGCAGGATATATGATGTGGGACCTTTGTGACCTCCGTGGTTGAGATCCACGTGACCCACAGGTTTAGAGGACCCATTATGGGTATTGGTTACCGCAGAGATCCCAATTTATCACTTGGTAAAAGTTTTGGTGTACACACCTTTTAAGAAAAGGATTTTTAAAAAAAATGAAAACATTCACCAAAATGTGTATTTGTATATTCACTCATCCACTTGGTAAGGCTGAGACTCTCCTTATTTTAGGTTGAGCGACGCAGGGGCTCTTGTTTTTAATATGCAGAAGCGAAGAGGAAGAACGGGGAGAGTCAGAAGGCGAAGACGGTGCTGTGACTCCAGAGGAGGTGACTGGGGAGGGGTCCTGTGTGCTCACAGTGTTCCCCGTGGGAGAGCCCTGTGTGGACGAGGGTCTGCTCACACAGAATTAATCCAAAACTTGTCACTTTAGCCTCAGGCAGGTTGAGACAAGGGCAAAAAGCAGCCACTTTCTTCACCAAAATATCACAACAACGATCTCTGGGCAACATAATAAAATTCTTCTCCTCTGAAATCTCTTGAGCCCCCAGCAGTTCAAGTAACGCTTAGCACCACTGTCTTCCCTGTTCCTACTCATATGAATTATTAAGCAGTGATTAAAGCATTCCACTGCTTTCCTAACCCAAAATACCAAAGTCCAAAGTCCTACTAGCAAAAGCATGGTCAGGTCTATCACAGCAATACTGGTACTAATTTCTGTTTTAGTTAGGGTTTCTATTGCTGTGAAGAGACACTTTGAGCACCTCGACTCTTTGTTAAAGATAACATTTAATTGAGGTGGCGACTTATAGTTCAGAGATGCAATTCTTCATTGCCATGGCAGGGAGTGTGGCAGTGTACAGGCAGACATGGTGCTGACTACCTCTTGATCAGAAGGCAGCAAGAAGTAGACTCAGGTACTGGGCGGTATCTTGGTCATAGGAAACCTCAAAGCCTGGCCCCACAGTGACACACTTCCTTCAACAAGACCACACCCACCTCAATAAAGGCACACCTCCTAATAGTGCCTCTCCTTATGAGATTATGGGGGTCAATTACATACAAGTTACCACAGTATATATTTCTCTCTCTCTCTCTGAGACCGAGTATATTAAGCAGAATAACTTGTAGTAGAGGCTGGGAAATGTAGCATCAAGGTTCTGGATAACTTGGTTCCTGGAAAGGGCTGTCTGCCTGCCTCACCAGGTCCTCATGTGGTGAGGACATCTGTGTTCCTCCTACTTTTGTTGGAAAGGGGTGCTGGCCATCAGATCCATGTCTTCAGGCATAAGTGCACGCTGTACCACTGAGATACATCCTCAGTCCCCTCATAAAGCCACCATCATGAAGATCCTCCCTGTGACTTCTTAACCACTGAGCCATCTCTCCAGCCCCACGCTGTGTCTTCTAACCCTGGTTGTTCACTTTAGGACTCCATTTCCAGCTCTCATGAGATCTTCAGTATATATCTAAAAGAAACATAAAATCTAAAAGTCATGTTTATTATGTACCTTTTACTTGTTTTCAGCAGTATTTTATAGCTTTTGATGTGTAAGTTATTATCTATACAAACATATACATATATATTTGGATCTATTAAGAATTTCATATTTTGTCAGGCAGTGGTGGTGCATACCTTTAATCCCAGCACTTGGGAGGCAGAGACAGGTTCTCTAGAGTTTGAGGCCAGCCTGGTCTACAGACTGAGATCCAGGACAGCTTGGGCTACACAGAGAAACCCTGTCTCAAAAAAAAACCCCAAAAAACAAAAAGCAAAAAACAACCCCCCCAATCCAAAATTTATATTTTAGTAGCATTTTTGGAATTTGATTTTTTTAGTTATTACTAATATATGTAAATATAATTAATTTTTTATATATTGATTTTTATCTTACAACTTTGCTAAATTCATATGTTGTTTTGATATTCTTCTTAGATATTCCATGATTATGCTTATGTGTTCTGAAAATTTTGTTTTTCCCCCCACTTTGGTTCTTTTATTTATTTTCCCTTATTACACTGGTTAAATAGCTTTTATCTTTTTGAAGGAAAATGAGAGATGTCTATCTTTTTCTTGTTCCTTATGTTACAGGAGATCACTTAACTTTTCATTATTGTAGGCTATTTGTACACTGTGTGGAGATACATTGCTGTGATTGGTTTAATAAAGAGCTGAACGGGCAATAGCTAGGCGGGAGGTATAGGCACAGAGAGAGGAAGTAGGGGGAGATCATTGAGATGCAGAGGAGATGCCAATGAGACATGGAAGGAGTTGGACATACAGAATGAAAGAGACGTAAAAAGCCACATGGTGAAATGTAGATCAATAGAAACAGGTTAATTTCAGCTTGAGAGCAAGTTAGGAATAAGCCTGAGCTATAGGCCGGGCTTCTGTGGTAACTCTCAGTGTTATTGTTTGGGAGCTGGCTTGCCGGGCAAAGACAGACTCCTTACATTTCCCTGTTGGTGTGGTAGCTGCATGGTGGTGCTGGGAATGGAGCCAGGACTTTAAGTGTGGAGCAGAGGTTCTACCCGGGGCTATAGCCCCTGCCCTGTCATCTCACCCCCTACCAGTGTTTTTGTTGTATGTTATTTATCTGGGCTTGGGAATTTCCTTCTGTCTTTATTAGCTGGTGATTTTTATCAGACTGATGTTAGATTTTTATCAAATATTTTTGTGCATGCATTGAAATAATCATATAGCAAATGACTTTTCTGTTTAGTGTGTATCATTTTCATTTTTAGCGAGATTCATTCCCTTTGTGATCTGCCTGTCTGATACAATGCTGTTAATGTGGTGTGTCCCTGCCTCTCCTGACAGTGAACGAAAGCCACAGACCTGAGTTTATAGAGCTGAAAAGATGGCTGAAAGATAGGAAGTTTGAAGACACTGGCTTAGTACCTGCCTGCTTTCCAGGTGACAGTCTTGTGGAAGGCGGGGATGGGGATGGGGGAGGCAGGGGTGGTTCCTGCAGTGGTTCTGTCATTTCCGGAAGCACATCTATTGCTGTATTTGGGCTTTGCTGTTTGTGCTTTACCCTGCTTTTGTGTGGAAGGCAATGACAGATGAGGAAGAAAACTTACATTTGAAGATGGGGAATAATAAAAGTAAGAAAGATGAAGCCATGAGGCCAGCTGTGGTACACGCCTTTAATCCCAGCATTCAGGAGGCAGAGGCAGAGGCAGAGGCAGGCAAATCTCTGTGAGTTTGAGGCCAGCCTGGGCTATATAATGAGACCTTCTCTCAAATTTAAGAAAAAAGAAAAGGGAAGTAGATGTAGCCATGAATAAAGACAACACGTGAAAACATAAAGTCTTAGCACTTGTGAGAGGGCAGCGTTAGACATGTCTTTAAAGAGCCCATGTGACCGACAGGACTGGTGACCTGAACCTGAAGGGCACACCTCACAGTGCTCACTTTCCTTCACACTTGGGGAACCCTAATTAAACAACCTTGAGATTTTGTCTCACCCCGGTCAGAATGGCTGATGTCAACAAAACACCTGGCAGCACACGCTGGCTGGCTGTGGAGAAAGATGCCCCCATTCACTGCTGGCAGGAAGACAGATGGATCTTCTACTCCAGATACCAGTACAGAGAATCCTCAAAAAAGCTGAAAGGTGAATCTACCATGTGATGGAGCTATATCCACTCCTTGGCATATGTCTCAAGGACTCAACAGATTCTTCTTCAGCCATGTTCATTGCTGCTCTATCCACAGTAGCCAGGAAATGGAAATGGCCTGAATGTTCTTCAGCGGATGAACGAGTAGTCAAAATGATGGTGTGCTCAGTGAAGTTCTGTTCAACTGTACAGAAAAAGGAAAGTGTGAAATTGTAGGGAAATGGATGGACCTAGAAAAGATCACACTGTGTGAGGTAACACAGGCCCAGAAAGGTAAACAGTGGTTCCTATCTCCAAAGCCTCAGATATAAGTGTGGCTGCCACCCACTTTAGGGCAGACCGCCTCAGAGACCACAACTGGACGCACTGCAGAGATCATGGGAACCCAGCCCCAGCAGACACTTCTACACCACAGTGTCTGCGTCTGGGGCTCGGGGAATATCTCTGAGGAAGAACGTGTGTAAGAGCTAGAAACCAGGACGTGCACTGTGCTGTGAAATAGTCTCTCGTGGAAATGACTGCACACACAAGACCAGAACGATGGCAGTAGCAATGGGCGTGATAATGTAGAAGGGGGATACTTTGTGGGTCCCACCGCTAGACGGAGAGTTGATGACTGCTGGGAGGAGAATTTGCCTCACCCAGGCACAAGCTTCCTTATTGATGAGCCAGCACAAAGCGGTCAGCCTTGAAATGAGGGTATTCCTGGAACCTCAGCCTGAAGGAAAGACCTGGGCTGAATCCTCAAAGGCACTTGTGTTCTGAGCGTAGGACTGCTCAGCTGTATCCCTTGAGGTTTGGCAGTGTTTGGGGAACCGTGCAGGCGGGTGGGATTGTCCCAGGCCCAGGAAGGGTGCAGTTATCTGAGGGTGAGGCGTGCTCCAGCCACACTTGAGGTGCTTCTTCTGTGCCATGGTGTGGCTCCAGGGGAGGGACCCTTGGTGTGGCCCTCAGCAAATACTGTCCCTCAGGCAGTTTGGGTCACTTCTCTCATGTTGGAGGAGCACTCTGTCTGCTCCCACGATCATCTGAACCGAGGCAGGTTACCGTTCTCTGGAATTTGATAGCTTCTTGTGGAGGCTAAGTTGGCATTAGTTTGGATCTGTTTCTCGGAAGTTGGGCAATGTCCTATGGACATGGGTGGGCAGCATCTGCAGAGCAGACAATGTGTCCTTCGGGAGGACTCGGGTCTAGGGTAGCAGAGGCAGTTCTGCAGTTGGGACCCATGGTTCTTCACACGCTCGACCATAGCGCTAAAAGCACATGCTACTGGACTTTCCCTCTGGCCGCTCGTTAGCTTCTTTTACCTCCCAGGGTGAATGATTTCCCACGTGGCCCCAGCTGAGAGGTGCGCATGATGGTACTCCCTGTGGGTCATTTGCACATGGTGGCTCTGGAAGATTCGAGCTGCCAGTCTGAATAGCAACACAGAGGATAATTGTCACTTGCAGGTTATAGAGCTGGATGTTTGCCATAGTGAACTGTAAATGCATTCAGGGAGGCAAAGGGGGAAGGGCTTAAGGTAAACTGGAAGGGTTACGTAGTTATTCTGAAACAGTTGTCCACAGCCACAGAATCCCAAGGGCAGTGCGAGTCTAGGGTTGGACACCGACTGCTGGGCATGTGTCTTCTCATGACGACTATGTAAAGTTGGAGTTTAGCAGAATATTTTGTGCTAGTTCCTATTGTAAGACAATTAAGTATGAAGCGTCTCCCTTTTGACTCTCTCTGACTTCACCTGTCAGGATTTGACACAAATGCCTCCATTTTGTTCTTGACAACATTCACAGGACCGTCTTTGGTCAACGTCTCTGCTGGTGTGAACTACATTGTCAGCCAAGGACAGGATGTTTAACTCTGTGTTTGTATGTCAAAGCCTGGTCACTGAGTCACTTTCGTAGGTTGTAGCTCATCCTGGGAAGTGTCAGCATTGTCCCTGTGTCAAGGTCCTTAGATCTTGACCTAGAACCCAGCTTTGCTGTTCCAGGAATGCAAACCCACAGAGAGGCCAGGTTATATTCTAGAACAGCTCCTGATCCCATCTTTCCTGGGAGGGAGAGCCAAGAGACCCACCTGCAGCATAGCACTGCTAGGACCTTTTTTCAGTCCTGAAGGGGCCCCCCAAATCTCTAAGATACAGTAGGATTTACCCCTCCATGTTTTGATTCTTCTAGGAACAGGAAGAGGGCTGATGAGCAGAACGTCACTACAGGTGAGAATGGCTTCTTTACCCTGGAGGTTCAAGATTGACTTTGTTTTGTGCATGCATGCATGCGTGCATGTGTGTGTGTGTGTGTATGTACATGTATGTGCGTGTGCATGTGTGTGTATGTATGTGCATGTATGTGTGTGTATGTATGTGCATGTATGTGTGTGTGTATGTACATGTGCATGTATGTTGCTCGCATGAAGGGAATCAAATGTGCTTCTCCTATGTAGCCATATCTCTTAATTACCAAATAGATATGTTGGTTAAGATTATGCCAAGGAAGCCTGGTTTGCTGTGTAAAGACAGACATCCAAGTCCTTCTGCTGACACAGCATTGAAAGTTGTTTGTTGTCATTTAAACAAGCATAGAGGGGACAGATAATCAGTCCTCAGGACCACGACCTTCAGTCTTGTCGCTCTGAGTTTTAATTACAGGAGGGGACAGGTTGGAGTGCTGGTTTTCTGCCCCTCCTTTTGAGGATGGTCTGGCCCCAAGGGCTGCTAAGGTATGAAGGCCTGCTGTCTTTTCCCTGGCCCTGTGCTCTCTTGAGTGAATGCTTAGGAGGAAGAGTCAGCCCGGGTAGGGCGCTGAGTATACCGCAGCACATTAGAGCTTAGATGGGGTCTGTGATGGTGGTGTGGGCTGCTCTTGTCTGGCATGTGTGCTGTGCCGGAGAGCAGGAACATGCGGAGAAGGAACACGCGGAGAAGGAACACGCTGGGAGTCGGCCCTAGAGCCCATCCCACAGCATGGCTCCAGGCCTCCAGCTTCTGTTTCCTTGCCTGGAAAATGACTTTGATGATGTAACTCATCTCTGTGGTCCCCTTTTTCTTTTCTTTCTTTTTTTTTGTGCTATCTAAAAGTACTGTCCACTATACATTTTTCTCCACAGTTACAAATCAATTTATTTATTTTAAAATCACATACATTTGTTTATCAAAATGTTTTTGTGCTGGTGTTTGTGCTTGGGGTAGTTCCTAGGCTAAACACACATTTTGCTACAAAGCTATAGCCAAGTCCCTAAGTTTATTTTTAAATTCCTTAATTTATCTCAGTTTAGTCCTGTGTGTGTGTATAGCCAAAAGAATGTACATTTCTGTGCTGTAATTTTATAATGCTGTTTTGTTTTCTTTTATCGTTTTTAAATGTGTAATCCAGTACTCATGAGTAGAGCCATACTAGGGTGTAGTATTTCTACTTTTTATTACTTAAACCACTTTAAAATAAAGATTATCTGTGTGTGTTTTCATGATGTGCGTGCGTGTGCATGCGTGGAACAGGACAGCTCTGGAGCTGGTTCTCTCCGTCCTCCTTTCCACGGGCTCTGGGGCTGAGCTCAGCCACCAGGCTTGTGTGGTAAGTGCTCTTCCCTTGACTATTTCTGTTTCCGAGGCTGTCACTAGGACGAAGAGCCAGAGAGCTGTAGCTGGCATGCGCAGCCGTGCTGGGGGGGGACCACACCTAGACTGTGAAGTCACAGCCACGCTGGCTGTTCTTCCAGTTTTTGAGGTTGGGTTTTTGTACGTAGTCCAGCCTGGCTGGAGTTGAGCATGTAACTCAGGCCAGTCGCAAATGCTCCATCCTTCTGCTCCCACCTCTGCAGTGCTGGGGTTCCGGTGTATGCCGCCATGGTACCTGGGCCCAGGCACTTTAAGATGTGTGTTTTTATGAAACTTTTTGAAAGTAGAGATGTATGTTATATGCAGTGCGAGGTACAGATCCTGAATGTGTATTTGATACATTATATATTATACATATTTTATAATGAGTCTGCTCAAGTTTTTTTTTTTGTTGTTGTTGTTGTTGTTGTGATAAACACTGACCAAAAGCAGCTTGCGGAATGAGTTAATAGTACATCCTCAAGGGAGGTCAGGGTAGGGCCTCTGGCTGGAACCTGAAGGCAGGGACTGAAACAGAGACCATGGGAACCGCTTCCTGTCTTGCTTTTCATGGCTTGTTCTGCCTGCTTTCTTGTACAGTATGGGACCACCTGCCCGGGGCTGCATCCCCCACAGTAGGATGTACCCTCACATCAGTCATTAATGAAGAGAATGCCCTACAGGGGTGCCCACAGGCCAGCCCACAGCAGGCGATCTCTCAGTTCAGGCTTCCTGTCCCACATAACTCTAGTTCATTTCAAGTTGACAAAAACTAACCAGTATCACCTTGACACAAAAATATGCCATCATTAAATCATAGCTCCTCTGTTCTTGTTTCTCTCCAAGATCCCGTGGTAACACCGTAGTATAAACCATAGAGTGACAGGCAGAGTCACAGCCTTGGAAAAATCAAGGACTGGTTAAGATAGCACCGCCAGGCACACTGCCTTCCCTCCTCCTCCAGCTGCCTCTGGACCTTGGCTGCTCTCCTCCTCCATGGCCTGGTTTCTCCTTAGTGCAGGGACCAGGCCTTCAGCTTTTATCCTGGGCAACAAGACCCTCTACAGAGATGTCACCTCTACGCTGTGATGGCCCTTACCCTTTGGGATCTTGGCTGACCCGAAGTTGATGGTCACCCTCGTCCACTGTGCACTCTGGTACCCACAGTGAAGCAGGCCCACAAGCTGAGGCAGCTGCAGAGACAGGAGTGGGCTGGGCACCAGGCTGGATGAGTAGTCCTTGTGGTAAGAGGACTGGACGGATGGACAGCTGGTGGAGAAGGACAGCAGGCAGGTGACAGCTGGCACTGGGCCTAGCAGCCCTCCTCCCAGACCTCATGGCCTGCTGTGGCTCCCACCTCTCAGTATGTCTGCATTGTAGCTCTGCCTTCCTCTTCTTGGGGCTGCTGCCATCTGATGTCACAGTCGGGGGTGGCCCTCCAGGAATTAAGGACAAACTAGAGAGGTTCTTTGGCCAATGTGAGAAGATTTGGACTGAAGTGGGAGGGAATGTTATCATTCCTGGTCAGGTACAGGCCTTGATGACGGGTTCTGTGATGCAGAGCCTTTTGTTAGATGCAGCTGCTTCCCACGAGCCAGTTGACAGCTTAATGAGATTTAACATCTATTAGACATGATACATATAGGTGTCCAATCTCCCTGGTCTGCTGTTTCAACATGGACACTGCTGAGGTCCCAGGATACACATGATATGAAGCAATATTGGAAAAGAAGCTATGGCTACACCATCACTAGCCCATTCTGCTCCCTGTTTCAGGATGCCTTGCAGCTCTGGACACAGGAGCTGAGCAGAAGCAAAGGCTTCTCCAGTCATCTTCCCATTGGTCAGGCACAAACCCTTCTTCCACTGCTCTCTGGAGAGCCAGGAGATCAGGAGCCTGACAGCTTGTGATTATGCGAGGCAAGTTCTTCAGAACTTCCCATTGGTCACAAACCTTATGCCTTAGCCCTAATAATGTGCTTTATCCATCTTGTGCAAATGCTAACACCCTGAAGAGTTCTGAAGGTGTAAGTCGCAAACAATGCCACACCAGTTTGGAATTATGATTAATAGGGTGATATTTATTTAAAGGGGAAAAAACAGATAACCGTCCCAGACAACAGCCCTCTGCGCAATCAGGAAGGAGTCTAGTCACCGGAAATGGAGCAGGAAGTGAAGAGAGTGAGAAGGGAAGTGGCTGCTTTTTTAAAGGGAGAGAGACCACGCCCCAATGGGCTGGTATCTCAGCGGCTATAGGCTGGAGGAGCGGAAGCACCTCCTGCAACAGAGTTCCAAGGACAGATGCTGTGAAATGAGCAAGTGTTATCCTTGGCTCATCCATGAGAAGCTGCTGCTTTGTATGCGGGTGTGAGAGACACACAAGAACATTGTTCAGAGTTGCACATCCATAAAGAGTATAGCCTGCCAAAGACAGCACACATCCCGTGAGCTCTGAGGGGCTGAGGACATTCCTAGTTCACTGCTTTCTGTGTGGGATGATAGCATTTATAATGGCAAATTCAGGAAGCTTTAAGGGCAGGCTTGGCGGCCCTCACCTTAATGGAAGCAGAGGCAGGCAAATCTCTGAATTCAAGGCCAGTCTGGTCTACAGAGTGAGTTCCAGGCTAGTCAGGGCTAGGTACATAGAGAGACCGAGTCTCAAAACTAAGTAAGTAAGTAAATAGATAAACAAATCTTTTGGATTTCTTGGTATTCCTTTCTTTTCACAGAAGACAATAGGTTTTTTTCTGGGGCCTGGACATGCTAGGTGAGATGTGCCTCTTCGCTGGGGCAGCCTTCTTCAGGAAGAAGATCCATTCAAGGAAATAGCTGATGATACAAGTGTTT
The DNA here is from genome assembly GCF_000317375.1 of Microtus ochrogaster. Taxonomy (NCBI): domain Eukaryota; kingdom Metazoa; phylum Chordata; class Mammalia; order Rodentia; family Cricetidae; genus Microtus; species Microtus ochrogaster. Next base: position 70,557,615 of record NC_022010.1, read on the forward strand.
ACAGGAGTGGGGCCTTCTAATGTTCGTAAGAAACATTACTGAATAGAATATGATCTGAAAGTGAGGCTTGAGAAGAAGTGGACTATCAAAGTACAGGCCGCCGATCACGTGTGATTCGAATTAATGAATTGCAGTACTTTATCCACCATGTTCAATTCTTTCTTTTCCTGTGGGTAACACTCCTACTGTAAACCACACTGTGGTAAAGTGGAAGTGTGCTGTCAGGGAAAGCTGTGCTATCCATGTGCAGAACTGAATGCAGTCTTTTAAGAAAGAGGCTGAAGCAAGACAAAGTATAGAGAGATATTTTTGTTAATATTATTTCTAAAATATTTAAACACATTTTCATTAATTTTCTTTAATGCCTAAGTAAGTCCTGCAAGACTGTTCTAATTCTCATCAGACCTGTTTTAGGTGTGCAGCAATGAACAGAGAAGTCACACAGGCAAAGTCAGAAGTTCTTATATCTGTTACCTAGTTGTCTTTCTCAGTTGGCTTCCATTTTTATATTTTGTTTATTATTATATAAAATGTATCTTTTGGTGGTTTGAATTCTTTTATTTTTAAAAATACTTTATTCCGGCTATTTTAGTTTTATTTGTTTCAAAGAAATTCTGAGCCATGAAAATATTTGTTACAATAAACAAGATTCTTGGGACTTAGAGGAAAAAAATTAAATACTTCCTAAGCCCAAAAGGGAAGAACCAAAGCTTAAAAACAGCCATGCTCAATCAGAGCCCAGCAGTGCATCCCGGGATTGTGTAGCTCATTGTCTGGCCTGGGACTCACTCATATCTTCTGGGCTCTGCCTTCCATAGTAACTTGTTTTGTAGGCTGAGGCCAGCTTCACTCTGCACCTGCTGCTGTCCTTGGTGGTCATCTCCTTCTCCTGGCTCTCTAATACACTGTGGAGTGTCCACTGAAGTTGAGGCCGTATCTCTACCAATGACCTCTCCTGGCTTCTGACATTGCCAGACCTCAACTTCTCTTCATGGCCTCTTCAGTCATGATGTTTCTATTGCAGCAGAGGCTGCACCTTCATCAGTGACCTTTCATGGATCTTACAGTGCTGAGCCTTAGCTCTTCATGATCCCTTCCTGCCTTCAAACCAGTGCCGTTTGAAGGATTCCCCACTGGACCACAGCCTCTATGTCCTGGTGCTGAGGAAGTACTCCCCAGGTTTATTTCAGTGATGCTGGTCTCTTGTTAATCACAGCTAATTTTTAAGCCAAGCTAATTATCATTGATTGTCTTGGTAAAGCAAAGATTTTACTTCCACAGAGTCTAGCATAGGAATGGCCCTAATATAGTCTGTGCTTCTCTCATTGCGAGCCAGGCCTGCTCTATTTGCACTCTGGGGGGGCTCTTGATATGTAAAGATGCCATTCTGTGTTTGCAAAGCTGAGGTGTCCTAAACTCTACTTTCTCTTTGGCAAGGAGGGACAGATGATTATTTCATTGCCTGAGAGCTGTCTGCTCACCACGGACACTGTGATTCGAAGCTCCGTAGGCCCCTACATCAAGAAGTAAGTGACCACTTGCACAACTGGTGTGATTCGAAGCTCCCTAGGGCCCTACATCAAGAAGTAAGTGACCATACCTTGCACACCTGGTCTGATTCGAAGCTCCGTAATGCCCTACATCAAGAAGTAAGTGACCATACCTTTACAGCTGGTGGGATTTGAAGCTCTGTAGGGTCCTATATCCAGAAGTGACCACACCTTGCTCAGCTGGTATGATTCGAAGCTCCATAGGGCCTTATATCAAGAAGTTAGTGACCCTTGCACAACTGGTGCCAGTGTGAACAGTTCCTTGAGAGTTTCTGCCATTGGCAGATGTGCCATTACTGACATGGCATGAGGACCCAGTTCTTGTCCAGCCTAGAAACACTTGGTGTGATTTGAAAGATTTATTCTCTTCTAGGTTTGCTCTCAGTTCACTGGGAACTGTGTTTCTAAGGTCTTCAGTAGGCTGCCTGGGGTGTGGGTGTGAACCCTGTCTTTATTTACTAAGAAGTGAACATGAAATGGAATGGTGTACATGATGCATCTTACAGATGCTTCTTCCCTGTCTTGGTTGACCCTATTGTACCTGCTTGACTTCTTCAGCTGTGAACAGATTTGGCCTTAGGGAAGAGTTGGCTTTAGTTAGGGATGAAGGAGAACAGGCAATGTGGGATTTGACACTGGGGAGAAGTTGGCTTTAGTTAGGGATGAAGGAGAGCAGGCAGTATGGGATTTGGCACTGGGGAGGAGTTGGCTTTAGTTAGGGATGAAGGAGAGCAGACAGTGTGGGATTTGGCATTAGGGAGGAACTGGACTTAGGGATGAAGGAGAGGCAATGTAGGATTTGATGTTAGGAAGGAGTTGGCTTTAGTTAGGGGTGAAAGTGATCAGAGAGTGTAGGTTGAGATCCTTGTTCTGGGCACATGGTGATGAGCTTTGGTTTGGAGGCATCTTGAGCAAAGAGTGAGAACCTCAGCAGAAGTGATTTCTACATTTTGAGGGTTCAACCAAAGATTGTGCTGTTATATAGTCCCCACCCCCATTCTTTATGGGCCTGTGTAGAGGCAAGGGTGCTCTGAATCCTTATTTTCTGAGAGGTTGCAATAGAAGTGGGTGACGTGGGAATCTGGACTTCAAAAGGGAATGATAGCATTGCGAAGCCTGTGTACGCCATAGGGGCTGATTTGTGAGTAATTATTCAGATGCAGCTACATAATTTATATTAGAACCCATAAGTTTAGGACAGAAGCTCAAAGTGTCTAATGGGCGGGCAGTTTCTGTCTGGTTGGCATTGCCCAGTAGAACTCCAACAGTGGTGGAGATGCTTTGTTTCGCATTATCCAAGATGCGAGTCACAAATGCCTTCTGAGTAACTGGAATGTGGCTTGTTTTATTAAAATGCCTCTTAAGCACTGCTTAACTATAAATAATTTAAATCAAAATAGTTGCGTGAGCCAGTGTTCACTGGGTTGGATGCTGCATCTCTGGATCTTTCTACCTCTCACACTTCCTGTAGTATATGTCTTTACAAGGTGAAACCCAGGAGCTTATAGAGAAAGTTTCAGCTGTGTGGTGGTGGTGCACGCCTTTAATCCCAGCCCTTGGGAGGCAGAGGCAGGCGATCTCTGTGAGTTTGAAGCCTGTAACTGGAAGGTTTTCATCCCACCTGGTCCTGCAGCCACTCCTAAAATAACCACTTAATATTAATTACATACTGTTTGGTCTGTTAGCTCAGGCTTATTATTAACCAACTCTTACAACTTAAATTTACCCCTTTCTATTATTCTATACTTTTTACTACCAGGCTCATCGCTTGTTACCTCACATCTTGCTTGTCTAACAGCTGCTGTATCCCTCAACTCCACCTTCTTTCTTTCTGTATTCAGTTTGACTTTCCCACCTTGCTATATTCTTCCCTGCCATAGGCCAAAGCAACTTCTTTATTAACCAATGGTAATAAAACATATTCACAGCATACAGAAGGGCATCCCACATCATTGTCCAGCCTGGTCTATAGAGTGAGTTCCAGGACAGCTAGAGCTACACAGAGAAACCCTGTCTCAGAAAAAAAGGAGGGATAGGGAGAAAGAAAGAAAAAAGCTTTCACCAGGAAAACCAGGCTGGAAACAAGATTTCTTTCTTTCTTTCATTTATTTAATTTTTGAAAAACGACTCTTAACTACTAACCACAGAAATGGCATTGGTGGGAAAGAGAACATAGACCATGTTGGGTGTGCTCTAGAGAGAACTTAGACTGTGTTGGGTGTGCTCTAGAGAGAGAACATAGACCATGTTGGGTGTGCTCTGGAGAGAACATAGACCGTGTTGGGTGTGCTCTGGAGAGAACATAGACCGTGTTGGGTGCACTGGAGAGAACATAGACCATGTAGGGTGTGCTCTGGAGAGAACATAGACCGTGTTGGGTGTGCTCTGGAGAGAACATAGACCGTGTTGGGTGCACTGGAGAGAACATAGACCATGTAGGGTGTGCTCTGGGGAGAACATAGACCATGTTGGGTGCTCTGGACAGGCACAGCCATAGGAAAGATGCCTCTGTCTTGGGTAGAGCGTTGACAACTTGAGCACATTCCCTCTGAAGCAAACCAAACTGTTTGGCCGAGGCTACACTTTAATTCCTTCGATTTGTCTTCATTTTACAAGGTGGAAGCCTCCTCCATCTCCCCTGCTGGCCCTGTGCACATTTTTAGTCTCAGAGAAGCACACAGGTGATCAGTCCCTTTGGAAGTCTTACCTGGACATTTTACCCTCTTCGTACACCTGCCCGGTCTGCTGGGAGCCGGAAGTGGTAGATCTTCTGCCCGAACCTTTAAGGACAAAGGCGGAGGAACAGAGAGCCCACGTGCAGGACTTGTTTGTCTCCTCCAGAGCCTTCTTCACCTCCCTGCAGCCTCTGTTTGCGGAGTCTGTGGACAACATTTTCAGCTACAGTGCCTTCCTGTGGGCCTGGTGCACTGTGAACACCAGAGCTGTGTACCTGCGGTCCACGAGGCAGGACAGCCTTTCTGCAGAGCCAGACACATGCGCGCTTGCTCCCTACTTGGATCTGCTCAACCATAGCCCGCATGTCCAGGTGAGAAGCTGGCATGGACATGTGTCCTGTTGTTTTAGAATTCCAACATGTGGAGTCGAGAATGAAGTAGTGGAGGTGTAAGCTGCTTCAGGTAACCATGTTAGACCAATCTTTCTGCAGCCACATTTTGTTCCCAGCCCTGATGTAATTCTAGCAAGCTCTCTGCGTTTGTATTGCACTGCTCTCCAGGCCTGCAAGGCCCTGTGCTGAGCCCCTGGGCCTTTCAGCCCAGACTGTCTTTCCTTCCCAGCCTTCAGGACCCTGTGGTCTAGCTTTCCTTCCCAGCCTTCCAGGACAGGGGTGCTGTCTAGCTTTCCTTCCTGCCCCACCCCTTTTACACTTGGTGGTGTAGCTGTCTGCTCGTGTGTCTTTGTTCTGACTGGGGATTGTCTGTGCCTCTCCAATGGACTCAAGGCTTTATGGCCTTCTGTTGTTCCTCTTTGAAGCCTCAGTGGCCAGGACAAGGCTTGATTATGGAGCAGATGAGAACCTGTGTGAACAGGAGTCTGCGGGCCATGAAAGAACTCCTAATGATAGCCACAATGCCCTTTCCCTCAGCCCTTTTCTCACTGGACACACTGGAGATAAATGTGTTTGCATGGCGTGCTGGGAGAAAGGCTAGCCGAGGAAGGCCAGCCTTGGAGGGCCGAGAGGAAGCGCTCCGTCAGCTCACCCGAAACCTATTTAGGGTTTGGGATCTGCACCTTTGCTGTCTCCTAAGAGACACGCCACCAGGAAGAGATCAGTGTCACCTTGTCATTTCACACGGCAGTGGGAAGATCCCGGAAGGTCCTGCTTGTCTTCTTGGCCCTGGGAGGCATTTCCCACAGTCTCCAGCACGCGAGTCCAGTGTTAGGTGAAAGGTCATAGGATGCTGGACATTGGGGCTCAGTCCCCAGCCGCTTCGCTTTGATCTTATTGGTGTGTTTGTGGGCATTTGCACTTCAGTGATTTTCTAGACAATCATGGGAGGACATGACCACAGCTGGACGATGGGAGCCTGAGGGCCAGAGCTGCAAAAGACCTTTGTAGGCTCATGGACTATAAACAAATGAAACTGTGGCCAAGTCCAGCCTCACAGTTTTTGACAACCGATGGTCTTAGCACCACCACATTGTCTTCTATTCCTGACCAGAGTCAGAGGCCATGTGTTTGGCCATTTTCAGAGCCCGTGGTTGGACCTCCTCCCTCATCAACAGGTAAAGATGAGATGAGGAAACAGGCCCAAGTGCAGCTGTACCGTTCCCCACCTGTGGCCGACTTTGTCACCGGGCATTTCAAACTGCATCGTACTACAGTTAATATGGTAACTTGGTGAGCCTTTGAGATTAGGTTAAAATGAGAAATCTTACACCTTTCCCCTGTAGGTAAAAGCAGCATTCAATGAGAAAACCGGCTGCTATGAGATCAGAACGGCCTCACGCTGTCGGAAACATGAGGAAGTGTTTATCTGCTATGGCCCCCATGATAACCAGCGGCTGCTCCTGGAGTACGGCTTTGTGTCCGCCTGCAATCCTCACGCCTGTGTTCCTGTCCCTGGAGGTTGGTGTCGTGTCCTGCTGTAGTAGAAGGAGGCTGGAAGGGCTTCATTCACTTATGGCTTCAGGGAGCACTAGCCTTGCCTCTGCTGATTGGATGTCTGTGTTGCAGTAAAGACAACAAAACTGATTGGTTCTGAGGCTGCGATGAACTGAGAAGGTGGAGTGGGAGGAGAGCTGCTTAGGAAGTGATTGACAGTCATAGCTGAGCGGATGCAGATCTCTGTACTGAGCAGAAACTTAGTAAGCCCACATGGGTGAGTGGCTGGAGCGTCCCAGCATATAGTCGAGGTATTTATGTATAGGCTCCAATGGATGTAGACCTTCTCAGAGATGCTGTCCACCCTCTAGGCAGAACGACCATTATGCTTCTTAGATTAGAGATAGAAGGGCCTGAACCGGGCCACTGAGATGGGTCCGTGGGTAAAGGGGCTTGCCGCAAAGCCTAATGGTGTGAGTTCAATTCTCAGGACCTGCAGGGAGGAGAGGAGGAGAGAACCGATCGCTGCAAATTGTCTTAGGCCTTCACACACATGTGTGGTGCACACACAACACATAAAATAAATACGTGTAATAATTTTTTAAAAGGAAAATGCGAGCAGGGCCTTGTACAGTGAGTCAGAGAGCCAGCTCTGAGATGGCCTCATTCGAGGTCTTGCAGTTGCCGTACGATGGTTCTAACTGTAGACAGTTGCCGGGTAAACCACTGAACAGCAGCTACATTGGTTAGAAGTGGCCTGAGGATCAGCTCAGAGGCAGGACAGTTGCCTGGCATCTGCAAGTCCCTCACTGAAGGAAAGGGAAGGCTCGTTTTTGTCAGAATTACACCCAAAGCCCTGTTTTGTTTTTGTTTTTATAAAATGCAGAACTGAACTTATCATCACTTCCAAACAGACATCTTTTGTTTGCTCTCTCCTTCAAAAACATTTGTCGGTTTTCACACGTTCACGTGTGGCTACAGCTGCTAATCATGGACTGCTGCAGACAGAGTTGCCATCCGTCCTCCCTGTGTTCCTGTGCAGCCTCTTCCTGGCTCTGTCTCCCAGCAGAGGCTCTGGCGTCTTGGTCTTCGTCTTCGCTTGTTCTACTGTGGATATGCTTAGTGGTGGTGGTGTGTATCTGTGTGTGCTTGTGTGTGCGTGTGTTTGTGTGTGCACACGTGTGTATGCGCATGCGTGTGTATGTATGTGTGTCTGTGTGTGCACATGTGTGTATGCGTGTGCATGTGTGTGCGTGTATGTGTGTGCATGTGTGTGTGTATGTGCGTGCGTGTGTGTGTGTGTGTGTGTGTGTGTGTGTGTGTGTTTGTGTATGTGTGTGTGTGAACCTCGCTTCTCCGCATTCTGCCCTCAGCCTTGGAAACCTTACATCTTTTCAGGGACCCCGACCTCGGGAGTTGCCCTGAGGAGGACACTGAGGAGGAAGCACTCTTGATTATACGGGGTGGTTATGGGAGGGAAGTCAGCTGGAGGGCATGCATTGAGTTCTGTCCTCTGACATCATCTCTCTCCGACCTAGAGACGCTGGTTAAGTACCTCCCCACAGCCGACAAACAGGTGCACAGGAAGATGTCCATTCTGAAGGAGCGCGGCTTTACAGAGTGAGTGCTTTTGGAATTTCCATGCAAACACTGGGGGTTCTGGTCCTGCCTCTGTATTAGCTGATGGCTGGGTATTTATTAGGTCTTACCCTGTGCTAAAGTTGTGCTCGGTGTTGTGGACACTCAAGGTGAGAGACAGACCCCAAACTCACCCTCTGACATCTTCTTTTCTGTATAAATCATAGTTTTCCATGGCTTGCAACTGTGAGGCTGCTGGCTGGGGTAGCTGCGTGTTTGCTCTCCGGGATGACCTGAGGCCTCACTGTGAACTGTGGTGTGGTTACCAGGCCTCTTGCTGTGGTCCCCTAAACCAAGTTCAATGTCTTACAGAAATTGATTGGAAAATGGCTTTTCACCCTGTCTTAGGGTTACTATTGCTGTGATAAAACACCATGATCAAAAGCAGGCTGGAGAGGAGAGGGTTTATTTTGTTTACAGTTCTACATCATAGTCTGTCACTGAAGGAAGTCAGGACAGGAATTCAAACAGGGCTGGAACCTGTAGGGGCTGATTCAGGAGCCATGGAGGGAGCTGCTTGCTGGCTTGTTCTCAGAGGCTTGCTCAGCCTGTTTTCTTACAGAACCCAGGACCAGCAGCCCAGGACGGCAGGCACCACCCATCATGGACTGGGGCCTTCCCCAACAACCACTAAGAGCCTTATAGGCAAACCTATAGCTTGATCTTACTGAGAGATTTTTCTTAATTGAAATTCCCTCTTGTCCAGTGACCCTAGCTTGTGTCAAGTTGGCAAAACCATACCAGAAGAGTCAGAACACAAGTTCCATTGTGTAGAATGAACCGCAGACTGTCCTGTACCCTGGCTTTATTCACAGAATCCGCAGACTCAGTATCTCACACTACTTTGACTTTTGTGGAGGTGACCTAACATCTGTGCCTGGTTAAAGCCACTGCCGGGGTCCTTAGGTGTTCGCCATGGTGCCGTTTCTGAGTGCTAGATTTGCTGATGCTGGTCTTCTCTTGTAGAAATCTGAGTGCTAGATTTGCTGATGCCGGTCTTCTCTTGTAGAAATCTGACATTTGGATGGGATGGACCGTCTTGGAGGCTGCTCACAGCTCTTAAGTTGCTGTGTCTGGAAGCTGAGAAATTGTAAGTTTCACCTGCATTGCTTTTCTTTGTTTCCTGAGATGGGGTTTCTCTGTGTAGCCCTGGCTGTCCCAGAACTCACTGTAGACCAGGCTGGGCTTGAACTCAGAGATCTATCTGCTCTGTCTCCTGAGTGCTGGGATTGAAGGTGTGTGCTACCACAGCCCGGCTACTGCATTGCTTTTCCTCGGTGCCTGCTTCTTGGTAAACATTAAAGGCGTTTGTCTGGGGAGTTTGCAGTGGAGGGCAGAAGAGCAGGCTGTGCCCTGGTGCTGCTGTTGTGAGAACCCACCCAGCCTTTAGGAGTACTCTGCACTCTGGTCAGCTGTCCCCAGGTGTCCCCTGGTGACCTGGTGCTGCTGTTGAGTACCCACCCAGCCTTTAGGAGTACTCTCTCTGGTCAGGTGTCCCCAGGTGTCCCCTGGTGACCCAGTGCTGACAGTCTGAGTAAGTGCCTATGTGCTGTCAGCATGGGCACGCAAAAGGCATGTCTCTGAGTAGGCGGGTTTTCCTTGCAGCAAGCAAGTACATAACTGTGCCCTGTCTGGTCCCGTGTTTCCCCCACCCCTGGTTCTCTCCTGGGGTTGATCTAGAAGCCCTGCTGAAGGGCTGTTCCATGAGAGGAGGCAGGTAGAGGAGCCCCAGTGCAGACATGCACCCTGGTTAGGCTCCTTAATATCCCTAAGGAACTACCAGTGGCTTCTCAGAGCTGCCTGTCTACCCTCATGGCTGTGCTCTGGTCATCACTGGAACTCCTCCAGGCCCAGGACTGGTTTGACAGCAGCTGCCTTACTGCTGCCCAGTATGTTAGGCAAGTATCCAGCAGTGAGTAGGAACAGCCCCGGCACAGCTCTGTCGTTCTTCCGGCACGTCTTACTCTTTCCTATGGGGACTCAGAAGTAAGTTTCCTCCTGGTCTTAATCCCAGAAATGTAGTTGAGTCATGTTCCGAGCTGATTGGCACCACAGCAGTTTTACTTACATGGGAATTAAATTTTTTAAAAAATAATTACATATAGAAATATTGAAAAAATTAAGAAAAAGTTAGTTGTAGATAAAGAAAAATAGAAAAATATGTATGCACAATTGTCTGTCTTATCATTTTTTACTGTATGTAGGCAAGTGTGTTATAGAACGTGAAAAAAGTCTCACAATTGGTTTCCAGCCATGTGGACTGTAGGTGACACTTGCCACAGTCAGTGCTCTGTTGCTGTGAAGACACCATGACCACAGCACCTTTGTAAAAAGAAGCATTTACCTGGGGCTGGAAGGCAGTTTTAGGGGCTGAGGAGGTTTGAATATGAGGCCCCATGGACTCATTTGTTTGAACAGTTGGCCCACAGGGAGTGGCACTATTAGGAGGTGTGGCCTTCTAGAGTAGGTGTGGCCTCATTGTAGGAAGTGTGCACTGTGGGGCAGGCTTTGAGATCTCATATGCACAAGCACACAGTCTCCTGCTGCTGCCTGCAGATCAAGATATAGAACTCCTAGCTCCTTCTCTAGCACCATGTCTGTCTGTGCTGCGTATTTCCCACCATGACAATGATGATGACATCTGAAACTGGAAGCTTCCCCAGTTAAATGTTTTCATTTATAAGAGTTGCTGTGGTCACAGTGTCTCTTCACAGCAAGAGAAACCCTGACTAAATCAGAGGTTTAGTCTATTTTCATCATGGCGGGGAGGATGGTGGCATGCAGAGAGACAAAGTGCCTGAGAGGAAGCGGAGAGTTCCACATCTAGACCTGCAGGCAGCAGGAAGAGAGAGCCACTGGGCCTGGCTTGGACTTTTCAAACTTCAAAGCCCACCCCCAGTGACATAATTCCTACATCAACAAGACCACACCTCCTGATAGTGCCATTCTCTGTGCTTGTAGGGGCCAATTACATTCAGATTACCACACTGTGGCTTCTGTTCAGGAACTGCAGTGGTATCACAGGTTTAGGGGCGAGCCTCCTGTGCCTCCTATGCTCAGAGGAACAGGGGCATGGCTGTCTCCTGTAGCTGGGGGACCTGCCGAACCGATCTTGTTGGACATTCTGATTCTAGTACGTCCTGGAAAAAGGTACTTCTTGGTGAAGTGATCTCAGATGCAAACGAGAAGACAAGCTTGGGTGTGGCCCGGAAAATATGCTCTGACTTCATCGAGGAGACCCGTGCTGTGCTGCGCAAGGTGCGTCCCTGATGCTGCTGGGCCCAGTTCCAGCCCCGACAGTCGTGAGACTCTCCCAACAGTAAATGTTTGGTCACCTTTATATGGGATGGTGTTAGCAGAGTTACACCTAAAGTTATATATACAGTGCCAGGGAGACCGCCCAACAGACACTTGTGCTAGTGCAAGGGCCAGAGTTCAGATCCCAGCACATGTAGCAGTCGGGTGTGGCAGCTGGCGTTCCTGTAACTCAGCCAGCCTCAAGGGAGAGACTGTGGATCACACTACAGGTGGACAGCAGTAGGAGCTGACACTCAGCCTCTGGCCAAACCATGTGCGGGCACAGGCCAGTCTGGAAGGTTTACATGTAGTGTGGGATGTGCGGGCCAGTCTGGAAGGTTTACATACCATGTTTGATGCATGGGCCGGTCTGGAAGGTTTACATGCTGTATGTGAGTCACAGGCCAATCTGGAAGGTTTACATACCATGTATGATGCACAGGCCAGCCTGGAAGGTTACATGCTGTGTGTGATACATGGGCCAGTCTGGAAGGTTTACATGCTGTGTGTGATACATGGGCCAGTCTGGAAGGTTCACATGCAGTGTGTGATGCCCGATGGTGCTTTGGTGTATGCTCACCGTGTGGAATTGTCTAGTCAAACTGCTGAACAGTATTTTCCAGACTACAGCTCTCGGAATCTGTTTCTTGACATGCAGTGCGCGTCTTGTGCCTAACTGAGGTCACGTGTTGTACAGGGACTCTGCTGTCTGTTCCTCTTGTCTAGGTAAACTGTGTTTCTTGACTGACATCACCAGTCTCACCACCATTTACGTGGTGCTCACTGTTCTTTACAGACATAAAAACCTGAAGACCTTGGCTTTGTGCCTGACTTTACCCAGTGTTCTCCAGGCTCTTTCTTGTCACAAATAAGGGCTCCTCCCCCCCCCCTTTTTGTGATATTGGGGATGGGACCCAGGTCCTCACACCTGCTAGACACACCGTCTAAACTTGAGCCCTGTCACTGCCCTCATTCCCATTTAAGAATATACCTCTGTGAAGTATAGCAACATTTCTTTATCCATTCATCACTGGGCACTTAGATCAAGACTTAAATTTTGCCTCATGTTTTGTCATTGCCTGATTTCTTAATGATAGTGTTTCAAATATCCTTCTTTAACTTCATAATTTTTTTTGTTTTAATGAGAAATCAGTTTATAAGAAATGTGACTATTAAAATTCAGAAGTTTGTGCATTTTGAAGATTTTATGCTAAGTGAGAAGAAAAGCACAAAAGGACAAGGGCTATCCACTTACAGGGTTCCCAGGCCAGGGAACCCAGGGCTCTGGGGAGGGAGCTGGCTTCCTCAAGTGATCTGGGCGACTTAAGGCCATTGACTGTCTGCCTCAAAGCAGTTAAAACCATAAATTTTATAATGCATTTCTAGAATATTAAAAAGTTAAAAATTACTTTCAGGTCTCTGACATGAAGGAAGGAAACATGCTGCTGGTAAATCAACTCGCTTTGGTGGAAGCCTTGTGGATGGAGGAGCTGAGGATTCTCCAGGCCTCTGCTGAGATTGTGAGCAGTTTATGATCCCCCTTCCCCGACATCACTGGGAGCCTGTGATCCCTCCTGTGGAGGGTGTACTTTCCTCGCTTTTGCTGAGGTTGGACTAAATAGACTCATATGACGTCCTTTGCAGTCTTCGGATGGTTTCTAATAAACATTTAATGTTTCTCCCTCTGCTTTTCTTATATGTAGAGAACTTTCAAGAGCTCTCATGGGATGGAATGGCAGCTGCTCTCGGCCCTGGGAAGTATGTCTGTCCTGAGCAGAGGAGGGTTCTAGGTGCTGGGTAACTGAGGACAGACATGCACTGTCTGTGTCAACACTTCCCTGCCTGCGTCAGTGGGGAAGGAACAGCATGGAAGTGATGAACTGAGGAGTGGGAGGCTAGACAGGCAGGTAGCCCGCTGTGGTCTGTCTCCTGGTGTCAGCCCGCTGTGGTCTGTCTCCTGGTGTCAGCCCGCTGTGGTCTGTCTCCTGGTGTCA
>NC_022010.1:70570792-70571896 GCF_000317375.1 Microtus ochrogaster
TGTGGTCTGTCTCCTGGCGTCTTCCATTTCAGTCCACTCTGGCAGTTACTGGTCCAGAAGTGACCCTCTAAGACCCAGGTAGGTACTCTTGGCTTAAGGACAAGTTGGGACCAGGCAGCTCTGGCAACGTTGTGTCAGAGGGTTGGCAGTGCTGGATCACAACTGGATCGCTTAGGCCTTCCCCATGTATACCCACTGAGGGAAGTGTCGAGGTATCTTCTTGATGGGAGGCAGGGTGTGTGTGTGTGAGGTGGGTGGGGAGGCTTGGGGTCTTCCTGAGGACAGCGTGCTGGTGGCCTCTTGCAAGCTGCTGGCAGGGAAGGACTGAATCACACAGGGCTTTCTGCTTTTTTTCCTGGCACTTTCCTGTGCAGCCTTTCCATGTGGGGACACAGGCTCTGCTATTTCATGCTCCTAAAGCAGGGTCAGGACAGGGGAGGAGAAATGGCAGGAAGGTACAGGGGCAGGTATTAGGACCAATAGGGGTGAAGGGAGGATGTGGGACCTATAAAATACCAAGCCAGCATCCATTTATCAAGCTTCCAGCCTCAGCCTCCTCCCCCCAGATAAAACAGTTACTTTTTTCCACAGCTTGCTCTCCCGTGTTTCCTGGTTGCTCAGTTCTGTGTTCATGCCACAGTGAATTTTGCAGTCCCCCAGGCAACTGCTGACATCCCTGTCACAGATGCAGTTCAGTTCAGGACAACTGAAGGTGCCATGACATTTTGTCCTGTGTCTGTTCTCTGAGTTCTCTTTTCTCTCCTAAGAACCAGGGTGCAGAAATTCTGAGCAGTGTGTGACCTTGGAGGACCCTCCAAAGTGGGATTAAGACTAACAGGTCTGGGGTCTCTCAGGCAACTGTTGCTATGGCCCAGAGTCCCCGTTCCCTGTGATGTCTCTTCTTCCCCAGCGCTCTAGTTCTCTCTGTGGAGCCCTGCATGGCGAGTGCCCAGTGCAGGGGAGTTCCAGCAAGCATTCTCAGCTACAGTCTGAACATCGTTCCTTGTGCTCATGCATAGAAGTCTGCATACACTTGTCTCCTCTCCCCTGTGTGTCCGTGTGAGTCCTGTACCCCCATGGTGTGCTTATGGAGGTCAGAAGACA
>NC_022010.1:70572266-70576284 GCF_000317375.1 Microtus ochrogaster
GTATGTGTGTAGCATGTTGTGTGAGCATACTTGTGTGTGTTTGGTGTGTGCATGGCATGTTGTGTAAATATACATGTATTTATGGTATGTGCATGGCATGTTGTGTGTGTATACTTGTGCATGTGCTATGTACATGGCATGTTGTAAATATACTTGTTTGTGTAGTATGTGCATGGCATGTTGTCTGAATATACTTGTGTATGTGGTATGTGTGTAGCATCTTGTGTGAGTATACTTTGTGTGTAGTGTGTACATGGCATGTTGTGTGAGCATACTTGTGCTTATGGTATGTGTGTGGCATGCTGTGTTGGTGGAGATTGCTCATGCGTTTCCCAGCTGCCCAGACACGAATAATCACACAGAAACTATATTAATTACTGTTGTGGGAGGCCCCTTGTTTGTTTCCTGGCTGCTCAGCAGCTCAGCCCTGAAATAATCACACAGAAACCATATTATTTGCAATACCGTTTGGCCAATAGCTTAAGCATATTTCTGGCTAACTTTTATATCCTAAACTAACCCATCTCCATTAATCTGTGTATTGCCACAAGGCTGTGGCTTACCAGGTAAAGTTCCAGTGTCTGTCTCTGGTGGGGCTACATGGTTTCTCTCTGACTCTGCCCTTCTTTCTCCCAACATTCAGTTTAGTTTTCTGTTGGGGACTGTGGACCCCCAGACCCTGAATTTCCTGTAAACAACTTGTTATGCTTGCAACTTCTCTGAACAAAACAACTTGTTTTCCTGTGCTTGCAGCTGCTCTGAGCACAAGACAGGGAGTGGTTTCTAGTAGGGTTGCAGCTGAGAGTTAGGGTGTGGCCATTAGTCAAGGAGACCCTGTATAAGCTACCCTGGAACACAATAAAGGAGGCATTCTTGATTCAAATTGGCATTCTTGGCATTCTTGTTTCAAGAATGACCCATGTCTCTGTGTGTGTCTGTGTGTTTCAGTCTCCAGCCCCTTGACTGGCTTGCAAGCTGTCCCATACAGGCTACAGGCATAGTACTGTAGTACACGTAGTACAGGTGCTACAGGACCATAGTACATGTAGTAGTACGGATAGTAGTTTTCCCCACCTACCTCTATTCCTTGTGCAGGCCCAAGACAGTTTCTTTACTAATCAGTGGTAATCACAGCATACAGAGGGAAATCCCACATCACCTCCCCTTTTCTGTTTAAATAAAAAGGAAGATTTTAATTTTAACATAGTAAAATTACATATAACAAAACAGGCATTAAGAAAGAATTACAGTTACAATATTTATATTTATTTTATCTTTTATCATAACTATGGAAAACTCTAACTATAAATTCTTCAACTCCATCAAAGACTCCAGAAGGATATAATATTACCTAATTAAACAAAAAATGCATTGTAAGCTACTTCCAGAACTTTAGGATTGACAGAGACATCTTGCTGCCTGGACAGTCACCCAGAGTTCTTCTGTACCATTGGGGCATCCATCTTCAGTCTACAGGCCCATAGTATCCAGTAGACTTTTCCATGAAGCAGGAAATTTTAAAGACAGTTCTACCTATATTGGCAGTTTGTCAGTCACTTTCTTTAGTGTCCTGCAGAATGTCTAGCAGATTCTTTCATGAAGCAGGAACCCCGAAGGATCGTCTTACCTTTGAGCAAGTTCAGCAGTCATTTCTCTGTTGTTCCTGCATGTTCAGTTCACACAGCATACCATCAAGCAGTCCAGGCAAGAGCAGTTTCTTGCCCAAATGGCTAACAAACTCCATGAGGATCCTCAATTGGTGCTACCAGGAGCAGATGTGTCTCACTATCATGAAAAGTCCTACTTCCTAAAACATTTAAATGCCATATTCTATAGGTCTTTAAAAGGTTTGAACCCTGTCTCAAAAAACCAAAAAAAAAAAAAGGTTTGAAGAAGATCTATCTAGTTGAAATATATCACTGTATTTCTAGAAAACCTAACATGACTACAAGTTTGACTATTATAGATGATTATCTATTAACCTATATTTCTTAATTATACATTACATTTTTAAATGAGCTGCACACACAATACCTTAAGATCAGAAATACATATACACAGTATAACAAAATTGACCTTAATTTTGTATTAATAAAGCAAGATTTATATCAATGCAAAGTACCCATCTTATAGCATATCCTCCTTTAAATGTAAAGAAACACAAACAATATTTGGGAATTTGGGCATAGTTCTCTCCAAACTGCTTTTATCATAACTATGCTTTTTATTGGGCAAAGTAATTTTTTGAGGGGTGTTTATGGTGACCTTTCAGGGGGTCTTGGTCCATCAAACCATATTAGTCTGGAGCAATCTGCAGGTTCTCATCCTCTGGAAACAAAAGAAGAACCGCTTTTCCAAAGCAACATATACATGGGCTCAAACTTTGAAGTTAAGAAACCTTTAAAACATATGTTGTCTTAGCTTAGCAGTCCCCAGAATCAAATGTCTCTCTGTAGTCAAAAATTGAAAGAAAATAATATACACAATCCAGACCCTCTTTGTATATTCCATCTTTACATGGCTTTTCTTACTCTATTAATTTTTAATATTTATTATCTTTACTCCTTTAATCTATGACTGTCTATACTCTATCTCTTTAAAGACTTTGTTTTATTTTTTAAAAAACTATTTACTTCTTTTTATAACTCTCTATAATCTTTCTCTCGTAAGCCTACATACATTTTTTTAAAACATACTGTTACTTGTTTAGAGTTCTTTTAAGTCTAAATCTGTCCTATTGCATATCTGTAATTATTTATTGTCCAGGAGCATTCCTTAAAATGCTAATAAGCCCATCTTATTAACTTTAGCCACGCCATTGCTAGGGGAAATATGCCACTTCTGCTTGCTCCACCCAGTCCAACATGGTGGAAGTCCATTCACTGCCTCTGAGACTGCAGGGTGGGATCCGTCCTCACCACCTCAACGTGATAAGCAGTTGGCCCATGCTGCCACCAAGTAATTTGCAGCACACTGCCCAGAATCCCCATTTAAATGGTTGGCCTCCTGAGAGAGCCAGAGGTCACACTGGCAGCATGGCCCAGAAAACCAGCATTTCAAAACTGCAGTTTTTTTTTCTGATAATGCTGAACCAGGAAAACCTGTCTTAAGGGAGCTGCTGCATGCCACCAGCTGAAAATAAATTCTGCTGAACTTTGTTTTTCCATGTCTCGAATTCCTTTCCAAGCTTTTTTGGGTTTTACATGGATTTAGTTGGCCACATTGTCACGCCAGTTTGTTGTAAGGAGGTCACTTGTTTGTTTCCTGGCTGCTTAGCAGCTCAGCCCATGAAATAATCAAACAGAAACCATATTATTTGCAATACTGTTTGGCCAATAGATTAAGCGTATTTCAGGCTAACTCATATCCTAAACTAACCCATCTCCATTAATCACCATGAGGCTGTGGCTTACCAGGTAAGTTCCGGCTTCTGTCTCCAGTGGAGCTACATGACTTCTCCCTGTCTCCATCCTTCTTTCTCCCAGCATTCAGTTTAGTTTTCTCCGCCTACCTCTATTCCTGTGCAGGCCCAAAACTGTTTCTTTATTAAGCAGTGATAACCATCACATATAGAGGGAAATCCAATATCAAATGACAACACTGTTTGATCAATGGCTCAAGCATATTCCTGGATAACATATCTTAAATTAACCCATTTTTATTTATCTGTGGATCACCATGAGGCTGTAGCATACCATAAAGGTTCCACCCGGAGGTCCTCCTTTGGCAGCTACATGGTGTCTCCTTGACTCCACCCACTGTCTGTCTTTTTTTCTGTTCAGATTTCCTGCCTGGCTTCACTCTACTAATCCATTGGCCTAAACAGCTTCATTCATTAACCAATAAAATATACCAGAAGGACATTGCATGTCAATGCTGTCTGAGTATACTTGTGTGTGTGGTATGTGCATGACAAGCCGTGTGAGTATGCTTGTGTGTGTTTTATGTGTGTGGCCTGCTGTGTGAGTATACTTGTGCATGGCATGCTGTGTGAGTGTACTCGTGTGTGTGGTATGTG